>NC_056732.1:290115239-290305239 GCF_019279795.1 Protopterus annectens | reverse complement strand
TTGAACAAGGCCAGCGAGGTGCTCTGCCTCACATAAACCGGGATTTTGTTCCACAGCATAGGGAGTCTTTGGGTGATGAATCTATCCCTCCAGCACGTCCTATTAATAACAGTGTTGAGGTTTAAGTCTCCCGCCCTTGTGGCTCTGAGGGATCTAGATTTTTTGAGATGAAGCATGTTCATCAAATCTGGCCTTGTATGTCAGGCATAGGTCACCTCTGAGCAAGCGGTAAGCAACTGAATATAACTGGAGTTCTTTCAGTCGGGCAGCATAAGACAGATTTTGAGACCCTTTATCCTTTTGGTGAGGAACTTTTGTGGCCTCTCCAGCTGCTGCAAGTGTCGGGTCAGATACATTCCGAATGGGGCATTGTACTCGATCATTGGTCTGATGAGTGATGAGTATAGGGAGACTATGACTTCCCTTGATCTAGATGTGAATCCCTTCATGATAAGGTGGGCAATGTAGAAGGTCTTCCTAACTACTTTAGCAATATGAGTGTCGAATGAAAGGCTACTGTCAACCTGGGTTCCCAGGTCCCTAATAACTTCTTCTGTGTTCAGGGATTGCCACCTATATGGTAGCTAGGGGTAACCTTATTTTTCCCGAAGGGTATGACTATGCATTTCTTGGCATTTAACTTTAGGCCATGGCTCTGGCACCAGTTATCCGTTTCTGTGAGACCCTTCTGAAGGATATCTGTGTCGGATGTGTTTTCAACTACGGCCCAGTTTGCAGTCATCTGCAAACTTTGTCAGCCATAACCCTCCTGTGTTTGCTTGTACTTCAGAAAAGTAGATGCCAAACAAGAGTGGGCCCAGGACTGAGCCCTGTGGGACACCACTTGTGACAGGCTTTGAGTCTGACATGGCGCCAGCAACTCTGACCCTGTGGGTTCTGTCACTCAGCCAGTTTGCAACCCATCTTGTAATGTATGGGTTTACATTTAAGTTGATGAGTTTTTCAATGATACCCGAGTGAGGTATTGTATCAAAAGCCTTCGCCAGGTCTAGGTAGGCTGTATGGACTGCCTTTCCCTCGTCAATGGCCTTGGTGACTGTTTCGAAAAAGTCAACCAAGTTTAAAAGGCATGATCTGCCTTTGACAAAGCCAAACTGGGTTGGATCCAAAGTCTGCAAGTTCCCTATGTCTTTATTTATGAGATCCATTATGATCCTCTCCATGGCTTTGCAGATAAGGCTTGTCAAGCTAATGGGACGGTAATTTCCAGGGTTGGTGGAGGCACCGCCTTTGTGGAGTGGGACCACAGTCGCTGTGCGCCACTCCCTGGGTACGTATCCGGAGGTGAGGCTAAGATTAAACAGCTGTCCTAACTGTGGGTTTAATTCCTCGTTGAGTTCATGGAGCACACAGCCGGGGACACCATCAGGTCCCATGGATGCTGTGTTCTTTGCCTTGGAGAGAGCAGTTCTCACCTGGGCGTTAGAGATGTTTGGGGGCTACAATCATTTGGTATAGATATCTCTCCTTTAGGGGGGGGGAGAAGTTTGCACTGAACCTGTCAGCCAGTATGTTGGCAATGTCTGTAGGATCAGTAATCTTCACATCATTTTGAACTAATTCTGAGCATATCTGGGAGTTTCCTCCTAGGTTTCTGACATAGCTAAAGAATGCCTTATGGTTGTCTTTAGAGTCCTTAGCTATTTTTTTCTCAAAGTTAGCTTTGGATGATTTTATGAGAGCTCTTAGCTTTTTACTTATAGTGATCAGTGGTGTCTTACCTTTTAAGGATTTTGCTCTATCTTGTAGTAGCTTTCTCCTTTTGTTGTAGAGTTTGTATATGGCTGGGGTCCACCAGACTGGACTTTTGCTACAACACTTACTTTTGTTACCTAGGAAGGGACTGTAGCATTTATAGTCCAATCTGTTCAATTAAGCTAAAGAACAAAACCAACAAAGGACCTCATTTGGGATTGTGGCTGCCACCGTGTTACTAGGACAGGCAGAGAGTCTGACAAACATGGGATGGTAAGCAGTCCCAGATACTGCACAGTGCATCTGTACAATGAAAACAGCACCTCCATTAGGTATTTTCAGTTCCTCACACACCATCAGATCAGCCTGGTATGAGCAATGTGTCAAGAATATGGAATTCTCCAATGTAGCTAACAGGTGTAGTGTCAGATTTTGTGTATGTGTGTGTGTGTGTGTGTGTGTGTGTGTGTGTGTGTGTGTGTGTGTGTGTGTGTGTGTGTGTTCAGTGCATATTGTGATAGAACTACCTCATCAAGGACATTTTAATATTTATGTACTTGGGTGAAAAATCATTGCATCTTGTAAAATAGCACTGATTTTTACCTGTGATACATGCACAATATCGCCGGAAAATACATAACTTCTGTTGGTAGCAGTAAAAAAAAAATATCAAGTCATTATCTTTAAAATATAAGGCATAAGGCATTGTGGCTTTTGCCCTGAATCTCATCTTGTCTAAAACCCATCTTGCTGAGCGGTGTGTGCTCAAAAGGATACAGTAGTTTGTTTTGGGGACTGGGGATGGTATGACCATTGCTAAATTAATTTCCATACAAACCTCTGATATGACTTCAAAAGTCACTATAGCATGCGATGAGGCTTAGGACAATGTGTTCATTATTTCTTTAATTTTCCTCACAAACTTCACAGATGTACATAGAAGGACACTAAAGTTTGTCTATGGGCAGTGCACTGATCAGGACCAGCCAATTGGAATACATTAATATATCATTATTTTTTTCAGTTTCCTCACAATCAAACATCAGACAGGTATACAGGTGGCTGTCTTTTGTGGGAAGGGGTAGGAGGTATGTTGTTTAAATATCTGACAGCAATAGGTTGAAATATGTTACTGTGTTCTAATAATAGTGGCATTCAAGTTATTACAGATTCTTACTAATTTGATATCAGAGTGGTGCAGAGAAGGTGGGCTATCTTTTGGTTGTAGGGTGAGGAGGCATGCTTTATATATGTCTGAACAGACATTTGAAATATATGTCAATGGCCATATGTGATTTCATCTCAGTCTTAACATCAGAGGGATAACAAGAAGGCAAATATCTCACAATATATGATTTATGTATCTTCACAGTGTATTTATCTGCTGTTTTGTCTGATACAAATTATTTCTTCTTTCAAAAAAAAGTAAGAATGAACTTCTTTCCTCATGCATTGTTTTTGTTTATGCCATAATTGGATCAAAAGATTGGAAAGATGTTCTAACATGCACTTCAGATCATCTATTTTCTGATAGCTTCTGGAGGCTTAGAGGCCTCCAAACATTCAGCTTAATTTGATTATTTATTCCATGGTTATTACAGTGCATTCTTAGCCAGTTAGGGTCTGTTGAAAAGACGTAGGAAAAAAGCAAAGTTACATAATGAATTTCTTTCCTTAGGCATAAATTTTATTCATGCCACCCACTGTATCAATATGTTGAAAAAAAAACTTGAAAATACACCCTAGAATATCTAAAATCTCAATGGCCTCTGGATGTCATTAGACTTCTAAATACTGAGCTTAATTCAGTTATTTCCACCAGTTATCACAGTATATTCTGGCTCAATTACCCAAACAGCAGAGACCTCCAAGACAGAAATGCACTCAACCAGCACAACACAGCACAAACCACAGGACACATAGCTCACAGGACACATAGCTCACATCCACAGTATGCCTCTCAACCTAAGCCCCTAAGGCTAAACAGCTTACCCAATACACTAATCATAGGTGACTGAATAGTGAGGCACACAGATGTCCCACTCACTAGGTTAAATAAGGAGAAGATAACAGCTGTCTATCAGGTGTCAGAATCTGACACATAACACACGCATTCAGTCACTCCACAACAAGTACAAGTATGACTCTGTCATTGTCCATGTGGGTGTGAATGACCTGAAAAGCACTTCCCTGGACTACATGAAAAGAGACATGGTGGAGCTCTCGGATTATGTAACCAAGGCAGGTATGACCCTAGCACTGAGCAGTATCCTACCGTCACCCAGAAT
This sequence comes from Protopterus annectens, assembly GCF_019279795.1. NCBI lineage: Eukaryota > Metazoa > Chordata > Ceratodontiformes > Protopteridae > Protopterus > Protopterus annectens. The sequence continues at coordinate 290,301,235 of NC_056732.1, read as the reverse complement.
GATACCACAATACAAACAAAAAGTGATTGACTTCAACAATTGGCTAAGTTTCTGGTGTCATTCTAAGGGATCCATTATCTGTCTGCTTTGGATGACATGATTGACAGACCTTGATGCTTTGCCAGAGATGGCCTGCATCTGTCAGCGCTGGGTTTCCGTGTATTGGCTAAGGCTCTTGCCACCCCTTTAGTGCCTTTTTTAGGCGGTGTTCCAAAGACCAAATTACCACAGTAACAGCTATAAATAAATAAATGCAATCTGAGGGTCATGCTGCTCAGTGCTAGAAGTCTAAATCTCACTCGAAGAACTCCTCAAAATGGAGAACATCTACATTTGTGCTGTAATGGAGACCTGGTTTAAAGGGCAGAAAGCATCCCTACACTATCAGGCTATAACTCATTCCACACCTTTCAGCACCAAAACATGGACCGAAGCTTCAAAGGTGGTGGTGTCTCCATATTCATAAAGGATATGCACACTTCCAGACTAGTAGCCCAACATAACGCATCTGAGATACTTCAGGTACAACTAACATTGGGTAAGATGGCGATCCAGGCCATAGCCTGCTATAGGTCCCCAACCATGTTCCTGGACTCTCACTCCATGTTCCTAAGCACCCTGGAATCTATCAAGGTCCAACCCAACACTCTCATACTTAGGAGATTTCAACTACCCCTCCATCAACTTGGAAAATCACTCAAGCACCTATAGACTAACCCAACGTTTCCTGGAATTCATCAATTCCAATGCCCTGGACCAGCTCATTCTGACCCACACTAGAGGCAGCAACATCCTTGACCTGGTTATTACTAACATGGGCAACCATTGCTCTACACCAATAGTCAATCCCTCCCTAGTCAGATCTGACCATAAGCTAATCACCATGGAAATCCACATCTCACCCACACCTCCCGCAAAGGTAACCACCTTGAAAAACTTCTCCAAAGCTGACTTTGGGCTCCTAAAAACAGAGGTGGCTAACTTCACGGCACCCATGCCAATGGAAAATAGCTGCATAATTGCCGAATCATACACCAATGCACTGTACAAACATGTACAGAAATGCATGGAAATAGCCATACCCAACAGAACCAAGATATTCTCCTCCAAAAAAAGGAAGCCAATCGGATGGTCCCCTGCCATTAATAAACTCTAGAACAGAAGCAAGAAACTGTTGCAGAAAAAGGAAAAGTCCCAAGACTGGAAAACTCCCTTATTAGCCTCAACAAAAAGTTGAGATCCCTCACTAAATCCTCCAAAGCCAGCTATGAAGGCAGAATTGCGGCAAACAGTAAAAACAATCAGAAAGCCTTCTATAGTTATACCAAGAACCTCCATGGCAATACCCAGATTTGCTCTGAGTTACTGCACAATGGTGCCTCATATACTGAGCCAAGAGATATTTCCAACATACTGGCCGACAGATTCAGTGCCAACTTTACCCGTCTCTCCCCCCAAAGGAGCAATCACAGTACCGGAAGAATGCCAGGCACCCAGCATTACTGCAATGCAGGTTAAAGCTGCATTGTCTTAGGCCAAGAATACAGCTTCCATGGAACTCGATAATATCCCTGTTTGTGTTCTACATGAACTACAAAGTGAACTGGTACCACATCTAGGTGCCCTGTTCAGTCACAGCCTCACCTCAGGCGTTTTCCCCACTGAATGGTGCACTGCTACAGTCATCCCTCTCCATAAAGAGTGAGTGACTACAGACCCTGGGAATTACTGCCCCATTAGCCAGATGAGTCTGATATGTAAAGCTATGGAACGCATCATCATGGACTTGATTAACAAAGATATAGGAAATCTCCAAACACTAGACCCCATGCAATTTGGCTTTGTGAAAGGGAGATCATACCTGCTCAACCTGGTTGACTTCTTTGAGTCAGTCACCAGGGCTGTGGATAAAGGTAAGGCAGTGCATACAGCCTACCTCAATCTGGCCAAGGCCTTTGATACCACTTCTCACTCAGGAATTATTGATAAACTCAACAAACTAGGCAGCAACTCCTATATCACTAGGTGGTTTTCAAATTGTCTCACAGATAGAGCACACAGTATGAAAGTAGCGAACCCCAAGTCAGACTGCCAACCAGTGACGAGTGGAGTCCCACAGGGATCATTCCTGGGTCCTCTCCTGTTTGGCATCTAATTCTCAGAAGTCCAGGCCAACACAAAGGGACTCTGGCTGACCAAGTTTGCAGATGGCTGCAAGTTGGGAACCATTATTAACTCCCCAAGTGATGCAGACATCCTACAGAAAGGCCTCACTGAGACCAATGACTGGTGTCAAAATGATGACCTTAAGCATAACGCCAAAAAATGTGTCATCATCCCCTTTGGTAAAAACTCAGTTCCCACTAATTACCACATCGATGGGAGCCCACTGAAGGCGTTATATGAGATCTGGGGATGTAGGTTGACAGCAACCTGTCCTTCGACCACCACATCGCCACTGTGGCCAGAAAGTCCCTCTATGTGGCACATCTCATTACCAAGGGTTTTGCATCCAGGAAGAAAGAGGTCATCGTCTCTCTCTACTCTTCCCTCATTAGACCAATCATCAAGTATAATGCTCCTTTTGGGATGTACCTCACTAGACACTTGCAACAGCTGGAGAGGCCACAGAAGTACCTCATGAAGTGGATCCTAGGCATTAAACACATGTCCTACACAGACAGACTCAAGAGACTCCAGCTATTCTCTGTCTCATATCACCTCCTTAGAGGCGATCTCTGCTTGACTTACAAAGTCAATTCTAACCCAGCTCTGTTAGAAATGCTAATCTAAAGAAATCTCAATTCCTCTGCACCACACGCTCCAGAGAGCTCAGCCTCATTACCACAATCAACAGAACATGCTGGAGGGACAGGTTCCACAGCCAGAGACTGCTCATGCTTTGGAATAGACTTCCCATACACATCAAACAGAGCACCTTGCTGTCCCTCTTCAAGAGAAATCTTGATGAGTGGATGGGTATTAGAAAGTTAACTCTGGGGATTGATAAAGTGGGTCTGCTTGATAGAAGCACTGGGAACTTACGCCGGGCGGCACGATGACAGGGTACTTTTATGGGCTAGGCTTGTAAAGGCTCCAGGGCCATTAGCCTAGTACACACCTATGAACCTATGAATTAGTGCGATGAAAAAAGCAGGAAAAGATTGAAAGCCATTAAAATGCGGGCAAAGGTAGAAAACTGTAATCTGGATTATGTGGGGAGACAGGGTTGGTGGGCATAGGGAGTTGTGTGTGTGTGTGTGTGTGTGTGTGTGTGTGTGTGTGTGTGTGTGTGTGTGTGTGTGTGTGTGTGTGTGTGTGTGTCTGTGTGTGTTTGTGTTTGTGTGGAGCAGTGGGTAGGGGATGGCTATGCCATGGAAGCTTTTGCCTACTGACCCTGCTTAAAGGTTGGTAATGAACACAGCAGCTGGATTTCAGACTGAAATACAATCATCCCGGCCACATTTACAAACACACACACACACACACACACACACACACACACACACACACACACACACACACACACACACACACACACACACACACTGTACAGAGACAGGCACATCAAACACAGACACATACATGCATACACGTGTGCACATGCACAGGCACATATACATACATGTACATGATAGCATATATATGTGCATGCATGTTAACATACATACAAGCACATGTAGGTGCACACACATGCAAAGACTGCTTAAGACAAATAAAACTGATTAACATTCACAAAAGATGTCATTTTTTGCAACTATGCCTAATTTTATGCCACTAAGGGACTGTGTGTCGAAATGATAGGAAGAACCAGCAGAATGCCAGGATTTAAGGTGCGATGCCTTCAGCACTACAAATATGGGAAGGTAGAAAGCGGAGATGACTCAAGTAATACCATTTATTTTAATGAAGTCTTATTGCTGTATATTGAATGTAAGAAATTCAGAATTCAAAATAGCAGTTGTAAATACAAAGTTTGTAGCTCAGTAACTGCTGAACGTCTCTCAGATACTGCCTTGCAGAGAGCAGAGCTGCAACGATCTGGGGAAGAGTCCCAGCACTAAATGTACTTCACAGTGGAATGTTTATCTAAACAGAGTGTACTAGCTTGGATCCAACTAAGTTGACCTCTAACAGTCAAAATATTTTACACATTCGTATGCTAAGAACTTCCAGTATAAAGCTTTAGTTCTAGCACTGGCAAATATTTGGGTCATTATCATGCATTTTGTTAATATGATTCTATTAACTTATTGTTCTTGCAAACACAACTTAATATCTGCAGTTATTTCCTTTAGTGTAATGACCTTTGTCACATTACATTGCCGTAGTAGTTACATTTACCTCTACAATCCGTGTAATGGTTGCCAGATTTCTTCGGACCTGAAACAGTCGTGTATCAGATACAGGGGCCTGTCCGCCTTTCCTGGAAGTCCCATCCTTGTAAATAACAAGTGGCTTATCTTTAAATATACTGAGCAAGTGAGCTGGCTCTTTGCCTTGTGCAACCCGGACCTAGGGAGAGAAAAATAATGAGTACAGACGAAACTCTCATGACGAATTACCAGAAAGGCACCTGAAAGAATTACAGTCACAGCAAAAATGTTATTTAGAAGAGTTTTCATCATTAAAACAATGAACAAGAAGTTTTAACTGTTTAAGGATGCTTCCATTGCAGTATATGGAATCTAAAGGAAAAATTGTGTAGTTCCAAGCAATGTTAACTAGGGTGTTTACAGTGAATATTTATAATGAAATGACTGCATTTCATTTTCTTTTCTGTTTACCACCAAGGGCCTTAACTCCTTATTTAATATGTTTCTACTATTATACTTTTACTCAGCTGAGTGCACAGAAGGCTGTACACATTCCAGTGCTAAGTTTATTTCTGGCTTATGTAAATGAACCTGCTCTCTACAGTCAAGCAACAGAAAGTTGTTCAGGAGAACTTAACCTTTACTCTGGTCCCTTTCTCTTTTTTCATCTGTCTCTCATTCTCTTTCCCTCACCTTTTATTTTCATTCTATATGACTGTATAGGGCACATTAAATAGCTTTGAGAAACTCTCAAGTTTATAATGCTGCTGAATATTCAAATGGATTACTTCATTTAATTCCATTGTGTTTGTTCTAAACTTCATTGATCCAGCTCCCTATCGGAAGTATTAAAAACCAATACTGTGAGTCTCAGCACATCAAAAAAATAAGGTACAATACCAGTGAAAAACATCAAATTCTTACCCATACTGTTACACATTTAAGGTACTTTTGCAGAGGTCTTTACATCCCTACATCTCTTAGATGGGGCGGGGCTGTACTCCACCATGCCTGCTACTGTAAAGTCAATGCAGCTCAGAGAAGGGGGAATACTCTGAAATACTGCAGTTTTGGAATTAGCTTCTATCTCCCGATTCATACTTTTGTATAGTTCCTTTTTATACAGATGGTTTATTTGCAGTTTATTTTGTTTTATATTAATTAGATCACCTGCATTTAATATCTCTGTGGACAAGCTTTCCTAGGTGATGTAACAATGGTGTCAAACTGCATAAAAGATTAAGATCTTATGCATAATATTTCACCTTTAATACAATACATATCCTATTCAATAGGCTTGCTTGTCCTGAGACCTGGTTATGGAGGCAATCCTGTAGGTGACAAATGTGCACAGGTATGATAGATTAACACAGTACCCACTAAGCCCATATGAGCTAAAATCATGCTAATCTAATGCACAGATTGGTCAATGGTAAAAAAAATAAGAAAAACACTAACAATTCCACTGATTTGCACCATGAGAATAACTTATTTTATTAAGATATGCAAATCACTGTCCATTCACATATATCCTAAGAACTCTGTGAAAGATCCAGAATTCTAAAATGGAAACCATGTGTCACTTGTATGAAATATGATAAGTGAATATGAAATGGTGCATGTTGAAAATTCCTAATACAAAATTTACATACATGATTGACTGTGGAGGTTATAATGGTGCATTCACAATGAGAGAAATGCATTGTGAGTTTAGCTTGAAATCACAAAAAAAAAAAAATAAAATCCTTCACTACATGCTGGGTGAGGAAAATAAACTAATACATTTTGTTTATGAGTTGCTTAAACTGATAGAGTTGCTTTCTTTTTTCTGCTACATTTTGTTTTCTGTTTCAAAAAATCTGCTTGGCCTGGTGTTTTAGTTGTATGTGGGAGATAGACACTTAAATTATCTAGGCTGCAAATTTCACGTTTTTTTTCATTAGTTAATTTGTTTCTTGATTGATAATTAAATACACAGAGAATTTCTGGATCTTTTATCTTTTCTGATAAAACTCAAAGCCTGCAAAAACTGCAAGCACTGCTGGCGACAAAATGCTGGGTGAGGAAAGTAAATCTATATTTTTTAATCTCTGAGTTGCTTAAATGATAGAGCTGCATTCTGTTTGACCTGCTCCATTTTGTTTTCTGTTTTAAGAAATCTGCTTGGCCTGGTGGTTTTGTTCTATGTGGCAGACAGGTACTTAAATTACCTAGGCTGCACGTTTCACATTTTTTTTCATTGGTTAATTTGTTTCTTGAGTGGTAATTAAATACACAGAAAATTTCTGGGTCTTTATCTTTTCTGATAGGTTCATAGGTAGGTACTAAGTTATTGGCCCTAGGGCCTATACAAGCCTAGCCAAAAAGGTACCCTGGCTTTCGCCACCCAAGAAAATTATTTTCCTGTGCCCCTGTCAAGCAGAACCACAGAGGTGATCCCCGGAGTGACTTTCCTATTACCCATCCAATCATCAAGATTTTTCTTGAAGAGTGCTATTGAGGAGCTCTGTTTGACATAGATAGGTAGTCTGTTCCAGAGTATGAGAAGTCTCTGGGACAGGAATATATCCCTCCAGCATGTTCTGTTTATTGTGGTGACAAGGTTTAGGTCCTTAGAGCGTGTAGCTCATAGGGATTGGGATTTCTTTAAGTGGAGCATGTCCAACTGCTCTGGGTTTGACATAGCTTTGTATGTTAGGCAGAGATCGCCTTTGAGCAGGCGATATGCGATGGAGTAAAGCTAGAGTTTTTTGAGTCGGTCTGCATAGGGCATCTGTTTGAGGCCAGTAATCCTCTTTGTGAGGTATTTCTGCGGCCTTTCCAGTTGTTGTAGATGCTTTGTGAGGTACATACCAAAAGGGGTGTTGTACTCTATAATGGGTGTAATGAATGATGAGTAGAGGGGAACTATGACCTCTTTTTTTCTGAATGAGAAACCTTTTTGTATTGAGGTGTGCCACATAGAAGGATTTCCTGACGACTGTGGCGATGTGATTATCAAAGGAGAGACTACTGTCCACCTGTGTCCCAAGGTCTCTTATCACACTTTTGGTGTTAAGCAGACTACCGCCTATGTGGTAGTTCATGGGTACAGAGTTTTTACCAGAGGGGATGACAATGCACTTTTTGGCATTGAGCTTGAGACCATGGCTTTGACACCAGGCATCTGTCTCAGTGAGGCCCTTTTGTAGGATGTCCACATCATTAGGAGTTTTGATTGTGGCTCCTAGTTTGCAGTCATCTGCGAATTTAGTTAGCCAAAGACATTCTGTGTTAGCCTGTACTTCAGAGAAGTAGATACCAAACAGGAGAGGACCCAGGACTGAACCCTGTGGTACTCCACTTGTCATGGCATAAAGTCTGATTTGGAGTCTGCTACTTTCACAGTGTGGGTTCTGTCAGTAAGCCAGTTGGCAACCAATCTTGTGACATAGGGCTTTATACCTAGTTTAGTGAGTTTATCTATAATTCCAGAGTGGGGAATGGTGTCGACCACCTTGGCGAGATCTAGATAGGCTGTGTGAACCACCTTACCCTCATCTATGGCTTTAGTGACTACTTCAAAGAAGTCTATCAGGTTTAGGAGACATGATCTGCCATTTACAAACACAAACTGTGTGGGGTCCTGAGTTTGGAGATCTCCAATGTCTTTGTTTATGAGTTCCATGATGATATGTTCCATGGTCTTGGAGACCAGGCTCATCTGACTAATGGGGCAGTAGTTCCAGGGGTCTGTTGTGGCCCCCTTTGTGGAGTGGGATAACCGTTGCAGTATGCCATTCAATGGGCACAAAGCTTGAGGTGAGGCTATGATTGAACATGGTACTTAGGTGGGGTGCCAGTTCATTCTTTAGTTCATGTAGAAGGCAGCCTGGGATGTTGTCAGGTCCCCATGGATGCTGTGTTCTTGGCTTTGGAGAGTGAGGTTTTTACCTGTGCAGCCGTGATTACAGGAACTTTGCATTCTTCTGGTATACAGATGGGCCCTTTAGGGGGTGAGAGGGGGGTAAAGTTAGCACTGAACCTATCTGCCAGGATGTTGGCAATATCATTTGGTTCTGCATATTTAGTGTCATTGTGTTGCAACTCAGAGCAGAGCTGAGTGCTGCAATTGAGCTTCTTGACATAGCTATAGAATGCTTTGTGGTTGTCTTTAGAATCAGTGGTGATTTTGTTTTCATAACTAGCTTTGGAGGATTTTATGAGGGATCTCAGCTTCTTACTGAGGCTGACAGGGAGTTCCTCCAATCGTGGGATTTTACTCTTTTTTGCAACAGTTTCTTTCTTCTGTTGTAGTGTTTGTTTATGGAAGAAGACCACCAGATTGGCTTCCTTTTTTGGAGGATAGCATCTTGGTTCTGTTAGGGATAGCAGGATCCATGCACTCGTGTAAGTGCTTATAAAGTGCATTTGTGTAGGATTCAGCAGTCGTACTTGTATTGTCCATCTGCATGAGTGTCGTAAAGTTTGCCACTTTTGTCTTAAGAAGCGTGAAGTTGGCTTTGGAGAATTTTTTGCGGTTGTTTTCCTAATGAGGGGTGGGAGCAGGATGTGGATGCCTAGGGTGATTAGTTTGTGGTCAGATCTGACCGACGAGGAGCTGACCTTTGGTGTGGAACACCGGTCGCCCATGTTGGTGATGACCAGGTCTAGGATATTGCTGCCCCTGGTGGGGGTGTGGATAAGTTGATACAAAGCATTGGAATTGATGAATTCCAGAAAACGTTGAGCAAAAGAGTTGGTACACAAGTAGTTTTCCCAGTTAATGGTGGGTAGTTGAAATCAACCATTATTAGGGTGTTGGGTTGTACCTTAATATTTATATGATATGTCTCAAAGCCTGCAAAAATACATGCACTGTTTGTGACTCCTTCTTAGATATTTTACCTACCCACCCTGCACTCCTTGATCTGCTTTTTAAACTTTAAGCTGCCCACCCTTACTGTAAACTGAGCTTTGTAAGCTCTTCCCTTTCTACACTGCCATTAATATCCTGAATGATTTATTTGCCTTTCCTTGTGCTTATTTTGGAACAAAAAGTCCATTTTGCTGTTCTACAGATTTAATTGCTCTGAATTCTTTATCTGGATGGCTGTTAGAAAAAGTAGTGTATTTTTACACTCTAGCAAGCACTTTTCTATGTTTTTATATCAATAGGTCAGTGGATTTTCCATCTAGTGGCAGTGGGTGGTAGCCTGGTCGGTGTAGTTTGGAAACACAGTAGAGATTTCTGCATGTAGTTGTTTTATTGGCTGGAGGACTTATTAATCAGCTTACCTTGTTTTTAGTGCCTTTATAAATTGTGTACAATTGAGTGCCTCTTGGCTCATTTCTACATAGCAAAGTACTTGTATTGAATAATCACACTTTTATAAGCTGTGTAAAGTACAATGCTGTAACTGTATCTTTAAGTTTGTTTGTGGTAGCATGTCATTCCAGGCACTCTTTTACTGTGTTTTTACATTAGGTGAACTGGGATTATTCATCTAGTGGTGGTAGGTATTTACTTAGTCTAGCTGAGTTAGGAAGCATTCAAAACAACTCAAAGTGTAAGTGTTTTAGTGGCCAGAGGGCTCGATAGTAATTTTTCTGCATTCCCAGTGCTGCTATAAATTCGGCACATTTGCACTGAGCTGCTCACTGTGCCAGTGCCTGTACGAATGCAAACATATGGATGCGTTGCTTATTTTCATTATACTGTAAAAGTTGGCTGTGTTAGTTACATTATTATAACAGCCAGAATTATTGCTGCTCAGAGAGCATCTGATTTGTTGCTGGACAGCATCGCTGGTTAGGTTAGCTGCAGATTGCACTACATAAGAACCCTTCCCTCATCCGGTTACAAACACCCTCCACTCTTATCCTTTCATAGGATATGGAGCCATGGATGGGCAATTTCCTACTATCCAAGCATCCAGCTTTGTGGACATGGGTACCCTGAGGCAGGGTAACAATTACCTTATGTGCACTGACAAGCACCTTTTTCTTGAAGAGACAAATACAGTATGTGAGAGATGTAGCTATTCATTGACACTGGAGGCTAGACTCTCACATACTGACACAAAAAGCAACAAACGGGTTGTCAGAAATTCCTGCACATCACTCACTGCACCCATAAAGGACCAAACACATAGACCCACATATGCGGATGTGCTCACATGTAACTTACTCACACCTCAAAGACCTCTCAGGTGCAGTCCTCAGAAACTCTGCATGACAACACAAACAAGACAATTCCCATAACAACACATAAAGCCACATCTCATTGTGTCTCGGCTACCAAGCACATACAGTGAAACACTCCATGACCCAATATTCTGGTCATAGGAGACTCCATTGTGAGACACACTGATGTCCTTATTACCAGGCCAGATAAGGGGAAGGTTGCAGTTAGTTGCCTGTCAGGGCCAAGATTTGCCAAATCATACAAGTACTCAGGTCACTTACCCCTAAGTACCAGTTTGACTCAGTCATAGTTCTTGTGGACATGGATGACCTGAAATGTATGTCCTTGGACTGTATGAAGAGAGACATGATTGAGCTTGTAGAATGTGTGTCACAGGCAGGTATGATCCTAGCACTGAGCAGCATTCTACCATCCTGCAAGGATGATGCCACAGTGCCAGCAGAAAATGATTGACTTTAACAATTGGCTTAGCTATGGGTGCCATTCCAAAGGGGTCCAGTACTTGTCAGCCTGGGAGGACATGGCTGACAGGCCATGCTGCTTTGCCAGTGATGGTCTTAACCTGTCACCTGCATGCTTTCAGATACTGGCCAAAACATTACCCACCCCTGTAGTGCCTTTTTTAGGCATTGCCAAACAGGCAAACCTTCTAACATAACAAAAGCTACTCAGGAAAAGTTAAAGGTGTTACTTCTCAGTGCTAGGAGCCCCAACAAGAGACTGAACTCCCTGGAAGCTCTCCTCACCCTGGAGAATGCTGACATCTGTGCAATTACTGAAACATGGTTCAAAGCCATGGAAAGCACTCCAGTAGTGCAAGGCTTTAATGCCTGTCATACATTCCGACCACCCACTGAAAATGAAAAAGCAAAAGGCAGAGGTTTATCTATCTACATAAAGGATAAGCACACCTCAAGGCTGGTCAAACAATATGGCATGCTGGAGCTACTCCATTTCCAACTAACCATGGGAAAACTCCATTACTATATTCATGCTTGCTACAGGCCCCCCACCATGAACCAGGACACCCATACATCATACCTGAAGTTACTAGACTCACTCCCCATCCAGCCCAAAACCATATTCATGGGTGATTTTAACTATCTTTTCATTAATTGGGAGGCACATACAACCACTAATATGCAAACCCGAAGATTTCTTGAAATTCAAATGCCCTGGAGCAGTTAGTATGCACTCCCACTAGGGGAAAAATATCATAGATGTGGTATGCACAAATATGGGATCGTACTATACCCACCCAAGTGTGATGTGCTTACTGGTAAGATCAGATCACAAAGTGGTCTCCCTTGAAATAAAGTTAAAACTAGCCCCCCACCTAACCCCAAAAACTTTAAGAACTTCTCTAAGGTAAATGACCCACTATTATGGGACAACATAGCTAGTTTCCAATCTCCCCCAAATCGAGAAAACACAGAAACCTATGCAAAGTCATACACAAAAGCCCTTAATGACCATATAAACAAATGCATAGAAACAGCAGTACCAGAGTTAAATAAGTCCAGGTCAAACACTGCACAACCAAGCCACCCTGGTGGACCCCTGGTATTAATAGCTTGTACAAAAAAAGAAAGAAAATCCTGTTGAGAAGTAAGAGAGAATGCACACAACAGAGCAATAAGTCCCTCATTAGTCTAAACAAGTGAAACAGGGACCTAGTCAAGTTTTTGAAAGCAGACTTTGAGGTAAAAATAGCCTCCAGAGCTATAGATAACCATAAGGCATTTTTCAGTTATGTCTGCAGTCTTAAGGGCAACACCCAACAATGTACGGAATTAGTTGTAGATAGCATCACCTATACTCAACATGGAGATATACCAAATCTGCTGACCAACAAATTCAGCTCAAATTTCACCTCCCCATCACCCCCAGTTCTCCCCCCAAGAAATACCCTCCGCCACTCCACTGCCAATTATCACCAAACAACAGGTTGTCACTGTGCTCTCTAAAGCTAAAATCATAACTTCAATGGTTCCTGACAGTATACCAGGTTGCCTCTTAAACAGCATAAATCAGGATTTATCAGGCCCATTAGGATCTCTATTCAACCACAGCCTCCAGACTGGCTTTGTCCCAGTAGAGTGGAGGACAGCAACAGTCATCCATCTGCAAAAATGGGGACGATATACTGTCTTGGGAAATTACAGACCCATAAGTTTGACTAGTCTCATATATAAGACCATGGAAATAATAATCAATAATTATCATTGTAAGGCAAACAGCATGAGGGTCAGCCGATCTACAGATCTAAACTTAGTCAGCGGCTCAAACAAAACATGTTAGAGAGACAGATATGTGTCTTGGAGATTGTCCCTTCTTTGGAACAGACTTTCTAGTCAGACTAAGCAGAGCCCTTCCCTGACCCTCTTCAAATGCAGTTGGGATCAATGTATGGGGAATCACAAATTCACACCTGTAGTAGTGCCTATGTCTCTTATGGACAGGTGCAATCTGTAAGATACTCAATGCACATGCAAAAATCCATGCCATCCTCTTGCCCCTACGGGCCATATATTGGGTAAAATCATGTTATATTGGCAAGGCTTGTAAGGGCACTTAAACCTAGTAATCTCCTATGAATCTATGAACAATGAGAGCATGTGAATAGACAACGTGGTAATGTGTGCTGCCTACTTGAAACCTGAAAAATCTGTGTGTTCAAAATACTGGCAAACACCAGTACGTGTCACTGAGGTTTAACGTTGTTGTCCAGTTTCCACATAGACAGAATGAGTGGCAGATTAAGTTATGTTTTGTATTCCCTTCCCTTCTTCTGGGTTTCCCTACACATTCTTAAGGAGAAACTGCACAAGCATCAGTAGCTCACAGAAAAAAAGCTGAACCACATAAGGCCAAACACGTTTCTCCATAGGAAATCATTGCTTGTGCAATTTTTACTTTTGTGCCAGCAGTGATTGACTTTTTAAGGAGATTTTTCCACTCTTTGAGTTAATGCAACCGTGGAGTATGTATATGTAAGTTCGGGAGGTTTGGGGGGTTGCACCCATGTTCAGGGGCTGTAGGGTTGCTTGCTCCCCTGTAAAAACCAAGAAAAAAGTTGTAGCCCTCTTGTTTTTTGAGCAGTTTTATTCTTTCAAAGCAACAACTTTCAGGTAGTCAGCATTTCGTAGTAGAACCGCCTTCTGATAGATCAGCAGTTGCCTCTTCAGAGTGGTTTGCAGAAATATCTTAAAAAGTGTAATACCTTCTAAGGGGCCCCATTATCATTACACCAGTTTGTGAAATTTCTCTATTTTATATTCCCTACCTTTTCACGGGAAGGCAGAAACTTTTAGATCTCCTCGTTTTTTGAAATACTATTGCCAGGTATAAAAAAATGCACTCATTAATAAAACCTTCATAAAACCCATCATAATCAAACTCAAATGACAAATCAACACATGGGAAAACATCTGCGCCTCTGTGCCCTGTTTTATCCAACTCCCTTACGTTTCTTTGATCACTTAAGCAAGGAAACCTCTATGAGCAGTAAATATGCATCCTAACATCAGATGAAATTAGATTTAGATGATATACCCATGGCTTCAGAACTCCTAACATTTTCTTTTTCAGTAATTAAAGCTGTAGAAACTCACTTGTCAGCAAGCCTGCTTTCATCATCACTGGCTCAGACATGATGAAAACACTACCCAGAAACAAGGCCTACAAGATATAAGACGTGAAAATGCTGATCTTCCTTGTAGCAATGCACCCAAATAGCAATATCTGTTGCTAAAAACAGCATAAAGTCATTAAATCACACTCAGTATATAAACACATACGTACCAGTAAGCAGTGCCTTAAAATGTTCCATGCAACAGCATATTAAGATGCAGTTTCCTCAGCTCATAGAAAAGCCTGGCAAAGAGACACTCTTTTTGCTAAAGCCCAGATAAATTATGTTGTCTTTCATAACATAAAATAAGGAAAGACACGTGATTAAAGGATGAGCTTTACAAATGAGCACAATAAAATGTATACAAATTTAAAAAAATAAAAGCCTGAAAATCTGTAAAAAATAGCTAAGTAATAGGAAGTACCATGGAGAGCTTAATATGAGGAGTGAACAACTGATTATAAAATAAAAGAAGATGGTTTGTTCAAAGTCTGGATTTGCCTTCTGGGCTGTTTGTTATATAACTCGGTATTCACTGCTGTCTTGTGGCCACAACAGGTATATGAAGGAAACCTTATAACTCATAGCTAAGGGAAATAATATTGCCATAAAGACAGAGAACACAGCAAACATATATAACCTTTAGGCTCATAGGTAAGTACTAGGCTATCTGCCCAAGGGCATTTATAAGCCTAGCCAGAGTGTGTTGGCTTTCGCCACCCCCTTAGATTAGTTCCCTGTGCCTCTGACCAGCAGAGCCATTAGTTCCCTGCACCTCTGTCCAGCAGAGCCACTGCAGTGATCCCCGGGGTAAATTTTCTGTTTCCCATCCACCCGTCAAGGTTTCTCTTGAAGAGTGCTAGTGAGGGGCTCTGCCTGATGTATATTGGAATCTTGTTCCAAAGCATGGGGAGTCTCTGGGTCAGGAATCTATCCCTCCAGCATGTCCTATTTATCGTTGTGGTAAGGTTTATATCCCTAGAGCATGTGGCTCGCAGGGATTTGTTTTTTTAGGTGGAGCATATACATCAATTCTGGCTTGGACATGGCCTTCTATGTCAAGCAGAGATCACCTCTGAGTAAGCAGTATGCAACCAAGTACAGCTGGAGTTTCTTTAGTTGGGCTGCATAGGTCATCTGTTTGAGGTCAGTAGTCCTCTTGGTGAGGTACTTTTGTGGTCTTTCCAGCTGTTGCAGGTGTCTTGTAAGGTACATCCCAAATGGGCGTTGTATTCTATAATAAATGATGAGTAGAAAGGCACAATAACTTCCTTTGTTCTGGATGAGAACCCTTTTGAGATTAGGTGGGCCACGTAGAAGGATTTTCTAACCACCCTGACAATATGATTATCAAATGAGAGATTGCTATCTACTTGGGTCCCCAGATCCCTTATTACTTTTTCTGTATCTAGGGGACTACCATCTATATGGTAGTTTGTGGGTACTTTGTATTTTCCAAAGGGGATGACTATGCACTTTTTGGCATTTAGCTTGAGGCCGTGATTTTGACACAAGGTATCTGTCTCAGTGAGACTTTTCTAGAGGGTGCCTGTATCAGCCAGAGAATCAATTATGGCCTCTAGTTTGCCATCGTCTGTGAACTTGATCAGCCAAAGTCCTCCTGTGCTTGCCTGTACCTCTGAGAAGTATACACAGAATGGGAGGGGTCCTAGGACTGAGCCCTGGGGGACACCACTTGTAACCGGTTTAGAGTTGGACCTAGAGTCTGCAACTCTCACCATGTGGGTTCTGTCCATGAGCCAATTTGTAAACCATCTCATGATGTAGGGGTTAATATTCAGGTTGGTGAGTTTGTCTATAATACCAGAATGGGGAATGGTGTCGAAAGCCTTTGTGAGGTCTAGGTAGGCTGTGTGGACCTCCTTTCCCTTGTCTAATGCCTTGGTAACTGACTCAAAGAAGTCCACCAGGTTTAGGAGGTATGATCTGCCCTTAACAAAGCCAAACTGGGTGGGGTCCAAAGTTTGGAGGTTCCCAGTGTCTCTGCTAATGAGTTCCATGATGATGCGCTACATAGCCTTGCAGACCAGGCTAGTCAGGCTTATAGGGTCTGTTCTGGTGCCACCTTTGTGGAGTGAGATAACTGTTGCTGTGTGCCACACTGTGGGTATGTAGCCTGTAGAGAGCTGAGTTTGAACAGTGTGTTTAGGTGAGGGGTTAGTTCATTTTGGAGCTCTTGTAAGACACAGCCTTGGACACTGTCCGGTCCTATTGAGGCTGTGTTTTTGGCTTTGGATAGGGCTGTTATAACCTGTGTGTCAGTGATTGCTGGGTCCTTACATTCTTCTGGTATGGTTATGGGCCCTTTAGGGGGTGAGAGGGGTGTGATGTTTGCACTGAACCTGCCTGCCAAAATGTTGGCAATATTAGTCAGTTCAGTGTATTTTGTGCCATTCTGCACCAACTTAGAGCAGATCTGAGAGTTTCCACTTAGGTTCTTGACATAGCTAAAGAACGCTTTGTGGTTATCTTTGGAGTCCTTGGCAATTTTTCTTTCAAAGCTAGCCTTGGATGATTTAATGAAGGATCGTAGTTTCTTGCTGATACTGATCAGGGATGTCTTTCCTTCTATGGATTTTGCTCTTATCTGTACTAGTTTCCTCCTTCTATTGCAGAGCCTGTTTATGGTAGGGGTCAACCAGACTGGTTTCCTTTTCTTGGAGGAGTGAGTCTTGGTTTTACTTGGGATAGCACAATCCATGCATTCCTGCAGATAATCATAGAGTGCCTTTGTATAGGTTTTAGCAGCTTGGACAGCAGTGTCCATTGGCGTGGGGGCTGGGAACCTTTCCACCTCAGTCTTAAGCAATGTGAAATTTGTTTTTGAAAAGTTTTTCACGGTGGTTTCCTTGATTGGGGTTGGGGGTGGAATGTGAATATCCAGAGTGATTAGCCTATGGTCTGATCTAACCAGTGAGAGGTTGACGTCAGGTGTGGAACACCGGTCGCCCATGTTGGTGATGACCAGGTCCAGTATGTTGTTCCCTCTGGTGGGGGTGTTGACCAGTTGATCCAGGGCGTTTGAGTTTATAAATTCTAGGAAGCATTGGGCAAAGGAGTTAGTACTTGAGTAGTTCTCCCAGTTAATGTTTGGGTAGTTGAAATCATCCAGTATTAGGGTGTTTGGTAGGACCTTCATATTTCCCAGTGTCTCCAGAAATGCGGAATGGGGGTCCTGGGTCATGGTGGGTGATCTGTAGCAATCTACAATTTGGATTGCAGTTTTACCCATTGTTAGTTGCACTTGGATGATCTCTGATGCATCGTGCTGCACCACTAACCTGTAGGTGTGAGTATCCTTGATGAATATGGATACACCCTCACCTTTTGTGTTTCAGTCTGGGTTCTGTGGCCAAAAGGTATGGTATGGGTTATAGCCTAGTAGTGCTGGGGTGTTCTCTGGAGCCTTAAACCAGGTTTCTGTTACTGCACAAATATCGATGTTCTCCATACTGAGAAGTGCCTCGAGTGCGTGCATTTTGAGGTTTATACTTCTGGCATTGAGTAGCATTACCCTCAGGTTTTGGTTACTTGTGCTATTTACATTGGTGGGTTTGTCTTTTTAGCCTTGCCTAAAAAAGGCACTATGTGGGTGGCAAGAACCTTTGACAGTATTCAAAAGCCTAAGGGTTTACAGGTGCAAGCCATCTCTTGCGAAGCAACGTGGCTTGTCGAGCATGTCATCCCAGGCAGACAGATACTGGATCCCCTTTGAATGACACCAGAAACTTAGCCAATTGTTGAAGTTGATCATTTTTTCTTTATACTGTGGCATCATTCTTGGTGAGGGTAGGATGCTACTCAGGGTCAGGGTCATACCTGCTTGGGCTACATGATAAGAGAGCTCTTCCATGTCTCTTTTCATGTAGTCCAGGGAGGTACGCCTCAGGTCATTCACACCAACATGTACAATGACAGAGTTGTATTTGTACTTGTTCTGGAGTGACCTGAGTGCTTGTGTTATGTGGCGGATCCTGGTACCCTTCAGGCAGCTAACTGTAACCTTCTCCTTTTCCAGCCTAGTTAGTGGGACATCAGTGTGCCTGACTATAGAGTCACCTATCACTAGTGTATTGGGTATGTATTTTTGCCTTAAGGGCTGTAATTGCATGGCACACTGATTATGTGAAGTATGTGTTTCATGATTGGTGATGGGTTGTGGAGGTGGCTTGGATGTCTGCTTTGGAGGTCTCTGTTGCTTTTGCAGATTTTTATTTAGAGCCTCCAAGTATGTTTTTGTGTATTTATGTGTATTTGCCTGTGTTGGCTTGTTAGGTCTATGTGAGACTGGTGGTGTGTTGGAAGTATTAACCTTCTCCTCTTGACAGTCAGTTACAGTCTGGGGTTGAGAGAGCTTTGCCTCCAGTCTGGCTGTATAATTGCATCTCTCGCATATATTAGTGTTTGGTGGTAGGAGGAAAGGGTTGTGTATGTACATGAGGCCGTTGTAACATTGCCTCAAAATGCCCATATTCACCAGTTGGACTGTAGAGTACTCCGGAAACTGCCCTTTGGACATGCCTGAATAGGTAGAGTCAGCGTTTTTTCTGATTGACTGGTGTGGACGAATAGAAAGCCTTTTCCTTCTGGACAGTATAAGGGGGGCTAGTGCTAGGGGTATTTAGTGCTTGTTATGAGTTTTAAGCAAGTGCTGGGCTGCAAAATGAATGGTTTGAGTATTAAAGTTGAAGGTGTGTCTAGTTCCAAGGGAAAAACTGAACGGTAGACTTTGGGGAGTCAAGAATAGTTTAACCCTAGCTAACCAGCACTGCCCGGTGTGCAAAACCGCACAAATGCGTTTTTTATATCAGAAAGATTAAAGAGATAGAAATTAGCCCAAAGTGGCCAGTAAAACTACAGTTTTTGGGCAGAAGCCACTCCTCCAAGGGCAGGTAGGCTGTTCAGAGCTCCCCAGTCATACTGGTGAGCAAAGAAACTTCCTTTTTGCCCAAGTAAGGTATGGCCAAACACAGAAGCTTAAACACAGTCCAGGTATCAGCAGGTATCTGAAACTGAACTTTTCTAGCTTAGCAAGGTGTGAAAATAGCAAGATTTTTTTTTTTCAAGAAAACAGTATAAAGAAATGAAAAAACACTTTTATAGGGGTCTATATCAGAACATCGAAGTATTAAAACTTTGAATGTTCTGATATTGAACACTATTCAGCGAATGCTAAGAATAGCGAAGCTGCAGAACAGCGAATTGTTTCCTTGGGAAAGAATTCAGTTGGCCATTTCTGTGGCTTCGCTATTCTTAGCGCTGTGGTAGAAAGTTACGGGTTGGGTTCAGGTAAGTGTGCGATTGTTTGTACATTAGGGTTAGGGGTAGGTTAGGGCGCGGGATAGGCGTGTGTGCGATAGTGACAGACTTTAGGGTTAGGGGCGGTTTAAGTGAGTTAGGGCACAGGTTAGGTGAGTGTGTGATAGTGATGGACCTTAGGGTTAGGGTTAAGGTAAGTGGGTAGATAGTAGTATATGTTTAGTTTAGTCAGCGTTAGATGTAGGAATTTAAGTGTATGCGTGTGGTTGCTGTTTGTTTGTTGTGCTTGTGTTGTGTGTATGTGTTTCGGAGCAGCAAATTTTTTCCATGGGAAAAAATTCGCTGTTCTGAATGTTTGATATTTTCATGTTTAGATGTTTTGGGGCCGATACGATAGCGTTTGCTATTTTCATCTTTTGATAACGTGATATAAATGCTTTTATAGTGCAGTAATGGTTGTCGTACTTGAGTGGGAAGCCAGTAACAGTTAAAAATACAATTTACAACAAAAAATGAATTTTAAAGTGCAGGCACAAATAAATGCAATTTCAGTGTAAAATGAGCATTCTAAGAAGCAATAAACACCAGAAAATGAGCGTTTAGGTGGAAATAGCAATAAGCAACAAGAAAAAACAAAAACAAAAAAAACCCCAAGAAAACAAAAAAATGGTACTTTAAGTAATCAATAATGAAAAGACAAAGGGAGGAAATGTACAAGGGTGATGCAGTCAGGCCACATGCACTCCAAGTTATGTAGCTGTCACTTTCACAGTACCTATACTTATTCCTTATTTTTGAATTATTTAAATGTTATTTAGATATACTGGTCACAATTTATTTTGTCCTTTGTCCAATTCCAAGTCAATTACTTGCCTCTGCAATGCTTTCATTTTCCCCTAGCTGGCTTTGGCCTCATTGTCTGCTGGTATAAGAGACTGGTCATAAAATCATTGCCTTTTCAGATGAAAGGTGGGCCAAGGAATATCATATCCAGTGTGTTCCATTTATTTATTCTGTCTCGGTCTTACCCCACATGCCTGGTGTACAAGGATGTCAGTATGGGTAAGTCATGGACGATCAGTAAGTATGTGCACCCCAAGTCTGTTGGCTGGGAGGTAACCCCCAGCCTCCACTGTGGCCTGTCCTTGCCAGACATCTTGTAACTCTCTATGAGTAGATGAGCCTGCAAAACTGCCACTTCTTTCCTAGTTCTCCAGCTGACTCATTGGAGAGTAAGTTCTCCAATCAGACTTGGGTCTCCTGGTTCATAGTCAGGGCTCCTTCCCTCTGTACCTCACAGCCAACTTGATCACAGTAACTTTTTCTGCTGTGATCTTTGCCTTAAAGACTGCATAAGATGAGGTTGAGCACAGGAAGAAGAATAAGTGACATAATGATACGTGACATAGCTAATAATGCAGTACAATAGGTGTAGTGTTTCTTGTTTGTCACCATTTACAAAAATGCAAGCTGTTGTGTTATGCACTCAAATGCACTGAATGCCAGAAATACAACTTGTAAGCTATTCAGTAAATCAGTAATATAGCACAAGATATTTGTTACCAAGATGTAAGCTCTACTTTTGCATACAAAACATCTGCATGTGATGCTGTTGCTACTGTCTGTGTATATTTATTTGAGTAGCATTAAATGAATGGTTCAACTGAGCTTCTTTGTGTAGTGGGTGATATGTTAGGATAGTGGGTAGGGTACATTTGGTAATGGTAGCCCAGGAAGGAAAAAAAAATTACTAATAAAACATATGAGGACATAAAGAGATAGAACATACTAAAAAAACAAGCATGCATTAGCATGAACTATTATGCTTATAGGGGCATGACGTTACATGGAGAGGTCTATACTATATGCTTGAAGTTTTAAAATTTTGACGCTCATATAATCTACACTATATGAGCGAAGTTTTAAAACTTCAAACATATAAAAAAATAAATAAAAACAAAAACAACCTACCTGAACGCTCTGAGCAGGGAGGCAAGCCCCCCCCTGTAACCCCCACATCCCCCGCTCCTTAAATATACCAACTCCAAGATCGCACTACAGTGAAGTAAATGGAAATATTCCCTACAGCGATCTCGCTTCACTGTAGTGCAATCTCGCAGTTGGTATATTTAAGTAACAGGGGGTGTAGGGAGCACATCCCCCCACGTGGGGGGTGCACGGGGGCTGGACCCCTGCTTAGAGCGTTCAGGTAGGTTGTTTTTGTTTTTATTTTATTTTATTTTTTATATGTTCGAAGTTTTAAAACTTAACTGATATAGTGTCGATTATATGAGCGCCGAAGTTTTAAAACTTTGAGCATATAATATAGATCCACATGAAGTACCACTGTAAATTAATGAGTTGCATCCTTCACTTTTTATTTATTTATTTATTTATTTATTTACTCCAGTGCCTCTCTGACTATTGAGCTCCCCAGGTCATGCAACTGAACCATTTGTTCAAAACTAAGAACCCCTTGGCCCATTTCCTGTCATAGGGGTAAGGAGCAAGCTTGCTGGCAATGGCGGCAATTGCCTTTTTTTTTTTCTATAAAGTGCCCTCTGCTACTGTGCATGCAGACATCATCCCCAGGGATTGATTTGTAGTGAACTTCAGCTTTGAGAGTACTTCTAACTTCCACATAAACTGTCACACAGAAAACCCTTTCCCTTTGTAAGACACGTACTTCCAGACATTTTCAGTCCCCAGTAGAGATTCTGTCCAAAGTATGCTCTCTGAATGTATGCCCTAAAAATCTCCCTTCCTAAAGAGAACCAGGCCTTTTCCTTGCTCTATCTGTCCAGTTATCTTCTACAATGCCTAAGCCAGTAACCAGTCCCAGGCAAACTGGGCCATAGTCTGGGCTTTATCCCTCTAAGTCAGTGGAGCTGCCCAGTTGTATCCTTTAGAGAAGCAAAGGGGACTTCAGACAGCTGCAAAAATATACAAACATACACATATTGCAGTAGTAGTTAACTGCAAATGAAACCAGACAACAATGGGCTTTATAATGAAGAACACATGAGTTTTCTGTCTGTAAATATGTATTCATTTCCCCTGGCTAGCATCCCTATCACTCTGGAGAAATGTATTCTTTATCAAGACAGGAAAGTATATAGCAGCTAGCTACAAAACCACTTAAGTAATTGTAGGGCAACATCACTGCTAGCATATTTCAAGATATACAGATACTCTGCAATAACATGCTGGCCTGATTAGTGAAGGCTGTGCATCAGAGGAACTATGCAGTATAAAGGACCACTGATACCATGTAGATAATACATCAGAGAGAATGATGTAGATCTCATAATTATTGAAGGACCTGTCTTTATTGGAATTACATAGTATCCACAGAAACAAAACTCATAGCCACACAGTTTATAGTAGCTAAATGTGTGCTTGCTTTACTTAAGTATTATATAAACAAGGTAAGAAATGATTAATATGACAATACTGCTGTCTGGTTATAAGTTCTGTTTGATAAGTAAGATCACAGTTTAAAATTCAATCTGAATCCATTTGTAATTGTACTTTCATCTGAAAATGCCCAAGTGCAAATTTTCCCATCCTAATTCAGAGAAACTATTCCAAGGGCATGGGGTATACTGACCATAAATACTACTATATCTATGTTTGTTTCCAATATACAAACTAGTAATCACAGCATTTTCCTAAACTAAAAGTTGAAATGCAGACATATTATTTCTGAAAATGTTGGCCACTTCCCCTGTATAGTATATATGTTACTGCAGAAGTGCAGGTATCTAATCAAGTATGCTCTGTGCTCCAGAACTTTAATCTGACCTGGAAGTAGAATGGATAACAAAGGCAAACCACAACATCGTAACTGATGGTAAGAATTTAACTTATCATCACAATCAGCAATGAGCTCTTCCAGAAGTATCATTATTGGTTTGTTGTTTTACAAGGACCACTTAAGGGTATCTTCATCCTATGCCTTTAAGTCAAGATATTCCGGCTAACTAGACTGCTATTGTGTGCTATGAAACAGTAAAAATTAAAGAGATCACTGCCTTGAATTTTAAGTGTTAAACAGAAGTAGCAGCCAGACACAGACCATTTTTGAATGGATCTCCACTACAAGAAGCTGAAGACACTCTTGATGAGTTTTTCAATGTACCGTCTTCAAAGTATTTTTTTTGGTAATGAATTGATATTTGACTTATGACTCTGTGATGAAAATCCACTTAAACAGATATCCTTTCATAAAAGTTAACACAAAAATGGGTTTTAGCTATAAAATATTAATTTATAGTTGGGTGATGTGTCACTGAAAGAAAACTAAGTACTTGTACTAGAGTTCATGCCTAAAATCTGAAACCTAAGATTATTTGTCAGCTAGAAAGATTTATTGAAACAAAAGCTATGAGGCTTTACCTTCTGCAAAGACTTTTCACTAGCAGTGTACTCTCAGATTCACTCCTTGGACCACTCCTCTTTGGCATTTATTTCTTGGAAGTAAACACTAATAGTAAGGGTTTGTGGCTGACCACATTTGCAGAGGACTGCAAACTTGGTGCCATCTTAAACTGCCCAGTGGACACCAAAATTCTCCAAGAATCTCTGTTCCAGTCACACAGCTGATGTCAATACCATGGACTAAAACTGAATGCCAAAAAGTGAATAGTCATAGCCTTCATCAAGCATGGCTTCCATTTTAAATATTTCATTGACAATTGAAAATGTATCTCATTGTCAGGGCTATGGGAATCTATGTTGACAATGAACTGTCTTTTTATCACCATGTATCCACTGTTGTAAGGAAGTCATTTTTCATCTCATAGCTTATATCTAAAGATGTTGTGTCAGGGTCTGGGATGCAATCATTCTGCTGTACACAATGCTCATTAGACCAAACACTAACTATAATGTTTGTCTTAATATGTATATACGTGTCCTAACACTGGTCACAACTGGAACAAGCACAACTCTTTCTAACAAAAAAAGTCAAGGGCCTAAATCAAAAAAGCTATAAAGAACATGTCAATGACGTGTCCCTTTTCTTATTATCATACAGGCCACTGAAAGTGATGTCTGCCTTGCATATAGAGGTTCAACAGACTCTATTCTGTCAGGCCTATTATGCATTCAGAACTCCAATGGTATTATTAACAGGTGTTCAAAGGAATCCAAATCTCTTTTGCAAAATAAATAGTACATGTTGGAAGGAAAAGTATATGTCACAGAGAATATCACCTCTATGGAAATGCCTTCCATTCCACATAAATCAAAGTACTCCTCATACTCTATTCAAATGTAATTTGGATGAATCAATGTTTAAGAGCAAATTCATCCCTAGATTAGCACCCCTCATTCATGGGATCAGAGAAACATGTAAATGTCCCAACATATCCTTGACGGGCCCATAATCACAGCAATGTAAGGTTAGGTTTCTTAAGATCCTCTCAAATCAATAATGTACGCAGTACCTATGAGCTCATCAAACTAAAAGGATATCCTGTGTTTTCATTCTATGCCTTAAGGTACTTAGATTGTAAGTTTGACATCTAAAGACATGCTTCTGGAGCATTCCTCCCAGGGCCTCCGCTGAAAACAGGATCTGTGGAACCTAGTCGGACTTTCCCAGTTAACAAATGTTAAATAAAATAAAATAAATAAGTTTGACTAGATACAGAGTTGTTGTAAGTGCAGATATTTTTGTTTTTTACTCTGTTTCATATATATATATATATATATATATATATATATATATATATATATATTTATAAACAAATCCTGGTGCATATCTTATATGTTAGTTTTTACACAATCATGACCTGCTATTGATACACTGAATGAGTATGATCAAGAACATACAGGACTTTTTTTGTGTTACACACATTTTGTGTATCTACTTTAACTATTCTGCAAAGTGCAAAAAGTAGTTGTTTTGCATTCACCTAGGAAATGTGCTCTCTCTTTATGATCCTGAATATGACCATGCAGTAGAATGCAGTATATTTTGTGGTAGAGTGCAGGGAGTATACAGCAGTAGAAAAAAAATAATCAGTATTTTATATGATGGAACATTTGAAGTGTAAATAAGAAAATTAGCTCTTTTCAGTGAGTTTCTTACTTGGTATCAGTAAATTCACCCCATTTAGCATCACTGTCCATACCTCCCAACCGTGACTAATTACTTGTTTTTTTCATAGTTTTGGAGTTCAAATGAAGGGGTGCCACGATTCCCGAATGGCACCCCTTCATTTCTGAGTTTTCTTTTTTTTTTTAATTTGGCACCCCTTCATTTCTGATTTTTTTTCTTTTTGTTTTTTTTTTTTTTAATTTCCACGCTGTTAGAACTGATGTCATCATGTGCACAATGATGCCCAAGGAGCTCATGCATTTCCGGCTAGCCTGGCTGCTCAAATACGAGCGGGAAGATGCAGCTGGGACTCCAAGTAAGGAGATGAGTGGGAACAGCAATTCTGCAGCTGAAGTAAGGAAACTAACTCTGGTGTATGTGGGTGTGTGTGTGTGTGTGTGTGTGTGTGTGTGTGTGTGTGTGTGTGTGTGTGTGTGTGTGTGTGTGTGTGTGTGCGTGTGTGTGTGTGTGTGAGATGCCCCCCATTAATACACCTGGTGGCTAGAGGTACTCAGGCCCAAACCCTGTACTTTGGGTACAGAGTAAAAAAAGCCTAAAGTCCCTAGCTACCACCACTTGCGAGCTTTTCCCAGGTTTTTTGTGCTAAGAGGTTGAGAGCTGTGGTGAGAAGTGAGAAATGAATTCACTAAATGATAGCCATTATGTTGCAGACTTCCATTTTTTTCAGGAAGCTGCTGATTTTGCATAGTAGTATGTTGCTCTAACTGTAGTACATAGGGTCCTGGGTTCAAGACTTGCCAGTGAAAGGCATGATGGTAACACAACATTTTATTCTAGCAACTTTACAAAATTATACAAGCAATGTTTAAAATATGTCCCTGGTAAGTCCCTAGCCACCACCACTTGTGAGCTTTGTCCAGGTTTTTTGTGCTAAGAATTGACAGTTATAGTGAGAAGTGAGAACTGAATTTGTATTCCCCCATTATTTGCTTTGTTTGTCCAGGTTTTTTGTGCTAAGAGGTTGAGAGCTATAGTGAAAAGTGAGAACTGAATTTGTTTTCCCCCATTATTTGCTTTGTTTGTCCAGGTTTTTTTGTGCTAAGAGGTTGAGAGCTATAGTGAGAAGTGAGAACTGAATTTGTATTCCCCCATTCTTGGCTTTGTCCAGGTTTATTGTGCTAAGAGGTTGAGAGCTATGGTGAGAAGTGAGAAATGAATTCACTAAATGATCACAGTAACTCTTTCTGCTGTGATCTTTGCCTTAAAGACTGCATAAGATGAGGTTGAGCACAGGAAGAAGAATAAGTGACATAATGATACGTGACATAGCTAAGAATGCAGTACAATAGGTGTAGTGTTCCTTGTTTGTCATCATTCACAAAAATGCAAGCTGTTGTGTTATGCACTGAAATGCATTGAATGCCAGAAATACAACTTGCAAGCTATTCAGTAAATCAGTTCAAAAAAAGAGAATCCAATGTATCACGGAAGACTAAAACAAAGACAGTTTATTAGAGTAAACGTAAAGCGCTTTTCGTCGCTCAAAATTTGAGCAACTTCTTCAGACATTTTAAATTAATTCAATTAACTATTTATATATACACTCACGTCACTGTACTTGATTGCTAGTTAACAATTTAAAACAACAGTGCAATAAAATTTCATTTCAAAGACATACATTCACAACTCAAAGCATCCACACTATATATTTAGTATTACATCTGTATAAATGTACTATTGAACACTAGGTGTTACTGAGTTTATTCTAAATATTCCCAAAAGAAATAAAAGAAACTTATAAGCCAATAAATAAACTACTAGTGGTAAAAAGAACTGTGTAAATATAAGTGATTAATACAAAGTACCAAGTCAAAACATGATATTAATAATGATAAAATAGACAAACATAGAACACATATATAAATAAATATATTAATATGTTTTATAATAATCATTTACTAATGAAAAAGAGCTTGTATACCATTGATATATTGGAAAATTAAAAATTAAAAATTAAACCTAAAAGTCTAAAAGGTAGCTATATTTGTATTAATTAAGGAATATCATATCCAGTGTGTTCCATTTATTTATTCTGTCTCAGTCTTACCCCATATGCCTGGTGTACAAGGATGTCAGTATGGGTAAGTCATGGACGATCAGTAAGTATGTGCACCCCAAGTCTGTTGGCTGGGAGGTAACCCCCAGCCTCCACTGTGGCTTGTCCTTGCCAGACATCTTGTAACTCTCTATGAGTAGATGAGCCTGCAAAACTGCCACTTCTTTCCTAGTTCTGCAGCTGACTCATTGGAGAGTAAGTTCTCCAATCAGACTTGGGTCTCCTGGTTCATAGTCAGGGCTCCTTCCCTCTGTACCTCACAGCCAACTTGATCACAGTAACTCTTTCTGCTGTGATCTTTGCCTTAAAGACTGCATAAGATGAGGTTGAGCACAGGAAGAAGAATAAGTGACATAATGATACGTGACATAGCTAAGAATGCAGTACAATAGGTGTAGTGTTCCTTGTTTGTCATCATTCACAAAAATGCAAGCTGTTGTGTTATGCACTGAAATGCACTGAATGCCAGAAATACAACTTGCAAGCTATTCAGTAAATCAGTAATATAGCACAAGATATTTGTTACCAAGATGTAAGCTCTACTTTTGCATAGAAAACATCTGCATGTGATGCTGTTGCACACTGTCTGTGTATATTTATTTGAGTAGCATTAAATGAATGGTTCAACTGAGCTTCTTAGAGTAGTGGGCAATATGTTAGGATAGTGGGTAGTGTACATTTGGTAATGGTATCCCAGGAAGGAAAAAAATGACTAATAAAACATATGAGGACATAAAGAGATAGAACATACTAAAAAAACAAGCATGCATTAGCATGAACAATTATGCCTATAGGGGCATGACGTTACATGGGGAGGTCTATATTATATGCCTGAAGTTTTAAAATTTCGACGCTCATATAATCAGCACTATATGAGTGAAGTTTTAAAACTTCAAACATATAAAAAAAAATAAATAAAAACAACATACATCAGAGAGAATGATGTAGATCTCATAATTATTGAAGGACCTGTCTTTATTGAAATTACATAGTATCCACAGAAACAAAACTCATAGCCACACAGTTTATAGTAGCTAAATGTGTGCTTGCTTTACTTAAGTATTATATAAACAAGGTAAGAAATGATTAATATGACAATACTGCTGTCTGGTTATAAGTTCTGTTTGATAAGTAAGATCACAGTTTAAAATTCAATCTGAATCCATTTGTAATTGTACTTTCATCCGAAAATGCCCAAGTGCAAATTTTCCCCTCGTAATTCAGAGAAACTATTCCAAGGGCATGGGGTATACTGACCATAAATACTACTATATCTATGTTTGTTTCCAATATACAAACTAGTAATCAGAGCATTTTCCTAAACTAAAAGTTGAAATGCAGACATATTATTTCTGAAAATGTTGGCCACTTCCCCTGTATAGTATATATGTTACTGCAGAAGTGCAGGTATCTAATCAAGTATGCTCTGTGCTCCAGAACTTTAATCTGACCTGGAAGTAGAATGGATAACAAAGGCAAACCACAACATCGTAACTGATGGTAAGAATTTAACTTATCATCACAATCAGCAATGAATGAGCTCTTCCAGAAGTATTATTATTGGTTTGTTGTTTTACAAGGACCACTTAAGGGTATCTTCATCCTATGCCTTTAAGTCAAGATATTCCGGCTAACTAGAATGCTATTGTGTGTTATGAAACAGTAAAAATGAAAGAGATCACTGGCTTGAATTTTAAGTGTTAAACAGAAGTAGAATGGATCTCCACTAAAAGAAGCTGAAGACACTGTTGATGAGTTTTTCAATGTACCATCTTCAAAGTATTCTTTTTTTTGGTAATGAATTGATATTTGACTTATGACTCTGTGATGACAATCCACTTAAACAGATATCCTTTTATAAAAGTTAACACAAAAATGGGTTTTAGCTATAAAATATTAATTTATAGTTGGGTGATGTGTCACTGAAAGAAAACTAAGTACTTGTACTAGAGTTCATGCCTAAAATCTGAAACCTAAGATTATTTGTCAGCTAGAAAGATTTATTGAAACAAAAGCTATGAGGCTTTACCTTCTGCAAAGACTTTTCACTAGCAGTGTACTCTCAGATTCATTCCTTGGCCACTCCTCTTTGGCATTTATTTCTTGGAAGTAAACACTAACACTTCTGAAGAAGCGTGGGATTTCCTACGCGAAAGCGCTTACCCTGTTGGATGAAATAAACTACGTGTTTTACTGTATTCTGCTGCCTGCAATCCTTCTGGTTCCGTTTGTGGTTTGGTACTCCTTTTTCTGTTTGCATTTGGATCTTGGTTTTTGGAAGGAGTTCCATTCAGCAGTGAGGTTACTTCCTTTTGTTTTTTCTTTTTTCAAAATTAAAATAGTGTCTTGGGTACTTTGTAATACCTGCTACTGCAAATTACAGCTGAACATTGATGGACACTCCCTTAATCTGTGTTTTTCAATGAAGCACAAAGCCAGACAGTCAGTTGTAGCTAACAAAGCTTTCTCTGGCTTCCTGAAGCTGCAGTGACATCAATAACTTGTTTAATTGGAGGTAGGATTTCTGATACAGTCTTCCAAAGACATTTGTTCAGTCTGTGCTCTGCTTACTGAAACTGGAGCAGCAAATCATGGACGATAACTCTGAAGAATTGTATAGCTACTACATGCTTGTTCATGCTTAACCATACATACAAATTTTTAAACCACAATAACATGTCAGTTATTGCAGATTCAGCAGCTTTTAAAATAAAAACAAGTTGTTTATTTAACAGATAAGTGGACCAGACCACAATGCTCTTTTCTTGACACTATTTTACTACATTATAAAATGTTAAAATAATGGTCAGCTAAACAAGACCAGAATTCAAAGAAATAATGCAATTTTTTTCATAAATAATAATTCATTTGATCAGGAGAAAGCCTAAGTGACTAGACAAAGCCATCTGTGATGGCAATAATGCAAAGGGAAATTAGTCATAGTTCATCAACATGGCTTCCATTTTAAATATTTCATTGACAATTGAAAATGTTTCTCATTTATGGAGGGTTAATGTTCTGACAATGAACTGTCTTTTATCACCATGTATCCACTGTGAAGAAGTCATTTTTCATCTCATAGCTTATATCTAAAGATGTTGTGTCAGGGTCTGGGATGCAATCATTCTGCTGTACACAATGCTCATTAGACCAAACACTAACTATAATGTTTGTCTTAATATGTATATTGTTCCTAACACTGGTCACAACTGAACAAGCACAAGCTTTCTAACAAAAAGTCAAGGGCCTAAATCAAAAGCTATAAAGAACATGTCAATGACTTTCCCTTTTCTTATTATCAACAGGCCACTGAAAGTGATGTCTGCTTGCATATAGAGGTTCAACAGACTCTATTCTGTCAGGCCTATTATGCATTCAGAACTCAATGGTATTATTAACAGGTGTTCAAAGGAATCCAAATCTCTTTGCAAAATAAATAGTACATGTTGGAAGGAAAAGTATATGTCACAGAGAATATCCCCTAGGAAATGCCTTCCATTCCACATAAATCAAAGTACTCCTCATACTCTATTCAAATGTAATTTGGATGAATCAATGTTTAAAGCAAATTCATCCCTAGATTAGCACCCTCATTCATGGGATCAGAGAAACATGAAATGTCCCAACATATCCTTGACGGGCCCATAATCACAGCAATGTAAGGTTAGGTTTCTTAAGATCCTCTCAAATCAATAATGTACGCAGTACTATGAGCTCATCAAACTAAAAGGATATCCTGTGTTTTCATTCTATGCCTTAAGGTACTTAGATTGTAAGTTTGACATCTAAAGACATGCTTCTGGAGCATCTCCCCGGGCCTCCGCTGAAAGGAACCTAGTCGTACTTTCCCGTTAAATAAAAAAAAATAAATAAGTTTGACTAGATACAGAGTTGTTGTAAGTGCAGATATTTTTGTTTTCCCCCCCCCCCCCCCCCCCCCCCCCCCACCCCCCCCTCCCCCCCCCCCCCCCCCCCCCCCCCCCCCCCCCCCCCCCCCCCCCCCCCCCCCTCCCCCCCCCCTCCCCCCCCCCCCCTCCCCCCCCCCCCCCCCCCCCCCCCCCTCCCCCCCCCCCCCCCCCCCCTCCCCCCCCCCCCCCCCTTTTTTTTTTTTTTTTTTTTTTTTTTTTTTTTTTTTTTTTTTTTTTTTTTTTTTTTTTTTTTTTATTGTTTTTTTTTTTTTTTTTTTTTTTTTTTTTTTTTTTTTTTTTTTTTTTTTTTTTTTTTTTTTTTTTTTTTTTTTTTTTTTTTTTTTTTTTTTTTTTTTTTTTTTTTTTTTTTTTTTTTTTTTTTTTTTTTTTTTTTTTTTTTTTTTTTTTTTTTTTTTTTTTTTTTTTTTTTTTTTTTTTTTTTTTTTTTTTTTTTTTTTTTTTTTTTTTTTTTTTTTTTTTTTTTTTTTTTTTTTTTTTTTTTTTTTTTTTTTTTTTTTTTTTTTTTTTTTTTTTTTTTTTTTTTTTTTTTTTTTTTTTTTTTTTTTGCTAAGAGGTTGAGAGCTATAGTGAAAAGTGAGAACTGAATTTGTTTTCCCCCATTATTTGCTTTGTTTGTCCAGGTTTTTTTGTGCTAAGAGGTTGAGAGCTATAGTGAGAAGTGAGAACTGAATTTGTATTCCCCCATTCTTGGCTTTGTCCAGGTTTATTGTGCTAAGAGGTTGAGAGCTATGGTGAGAAGTGAGAAATGAATTCACTAAATGATAGGCATTAAGTTTCAGTCATCCTATTTTTCAGGAAGCTGCTGATTTGGCAAAGTGGTATGTTGCTCTGACTGTAGTGCATAAGGTCCTGGGTTCAAGACTTGCCAGTGAAATGCATGGTGGTAATGCAACATTTTATTCTAGCAACTTTATAAAATTATACAAGCAATGTTTAAAATGTGTCCCTGGTTTTTGACCTTTTGTCCCCCCCAAAAAAATGAAATTGAAAATAAGTGAGAGAAGCTGTGCAATATGCCTATGGCTTACACTACTGTCATTCTATTTATAGCTGGTTTGGAAATAGACTTTTATGATGGAAATGTTCTGAATTGGGCAGTTTTGTCATTATTGGTTCATGCATTTTGTTTCATTGCCTGCAGCACAGCCTATTTGAAAAATGTTCAAACAGTAAATTTAAAATGCGCTATGTCTAACAACTGTGTTGTATTATACAAGGAATATAATTTAATAAAGTCAGGAAGGTGTATCAAAGAAAATAACACATGTATGTTTCTGGCTTTGTGTGCAAGGGGCCAATGATTTGAAAACAGCCCAAAGGTAATCTTTATCCACCACTGGCCAAATGCATTTTCTTTGGATGTGGTGTGGGTTTCAATGCTGTTTCAATGAATGTGAGTTTCAAGGGCAGAGAAGTTTTAATGCCAAGTCTATTTTCATTGTGAGACAGTATTGCTTTGTTTAGCATATGTCTATTAGTGTTTGTGCATTGTGCTATAAAATCTAAAAATAAAATACAAATATTCATTGTAGAAGTAAAGCAGTATATACACATTAGTGTTTATGGTAAATAGGGCAAAATAGCCAGGTAATGGGACATTGGAATGGCTGCAGGGGGACTCTGGTGCCATATTTTGGCTGTATGTTCTTTAGTTTGCATTTGAAGTTTGGTATCCTGCAATTCCATTGGAGTGGGTGGGGTTATGTAATTATGTATGCAAAATAGATGTTAATCAGCGTACAGATTTGTACCTATTTTTCATGGGCCTTGTCCAGATTTTTAATGTTTCCAGGTTGAGAGGTATGTCACTGTCCCTCATGGATAGGGGAAACATTTAAATGTCCCAACATATCCTTGTTCACCCTACCTCTGGGTTATTTGTATGCAGAACAAAAAGGATAAAACTACCCTGGAAATGAAAGGCTAGGCTTGTTAAGATCCTCACATATCAATAGCCTAGTAAGTACCTATGAATCTACAAACCTAGGCTTTGAATGGTCTGGAGAGACTTGCACTCGTATAAAGGAGAATAGTTTAAATTCATTGAGTTCTATTCCCCGGTTTGCAATTCTCAAATTGATTTTTACACAGCAAGTCACTACCAACGCAATTTATATTTGTAGGCTGCTGTGATTTCAGGAGTTTGGGCTTTTCTTTTTTCTCCATGGTTGTGTGACCATGTAATTAGCACACACACACACACACACACACACACACACACATATATATATATATATATATATATATATATATATATATATATATATATATATATATATGGGGGTGTAGAGAGCTACCTCCTGCTGTAAGTACTTTTTTGCTTTTTAGATGAAGCTTCAGTTGGTTTGTTTTGCTTGGCTGAAGCTTTGGAGAGTTTAGGTTTGACAAAATATACAGTAAACCCTAAAAATACTTAAAAATACTTAGTAAAATGCTTTTGCCTTCCTACAAGTTTGCCAATGTAATTGCCCCTTCCCTCATCCCATAAGAAATTGTAGCATGCCCAGTAATGAGTAAGACAACTTTTAACAATAATTACATCCCATGCAGTTCTCTTATGAAAATTGCATTGCATTTTGTATGGAAGTCTCATGCTCACAGCATCCACAGACTACAGGGACAGGCACGGAGAACCCTTGCTGTCCTATGGAAAGATAATTTAAATTTAGTGAAATTAGGTTATTCTAAGATATCCTTTTTTCAAAATTAAAATAGTGTCTTGGGTACTTTGTAATACCTGCTACTGCAAATTACAGCTGAACATTGATGGACACTCCCTTAATCTGTGTTTTTCAATGAAGCACAAAGCCAGACAGTCAGTTGTAGCTAACAAAGCTTTCTCTGGCTTCCTGAAGCTGCAGTGACATCAATAACTTGTTTAATTGGAGGTAGGATTTGTGATTCAGTCTTCCAAAGACATTTGTTCAGTCTGTGCTCTGCTTACTGAAACTGGAGCAGCTAATCATGGACGATAACTCTGAAGAATTGTATAGCTACAACATGCTTGTTCATGCTTAACCATACATACAAATTTTTAAACCACAATAACATGTCAGTTATTGCAGATTCAGCAGCTTTTAAAATAAAAACAAGTTGTTTATTTAACAGATAAGTGGACCAGACCACAATGCTCTTTCCTTGACACTATTTTGCTACATTATAAAATGTTAAAATAATGGTCAGCTAAACAAGACCAGAATTCAAAAAAATAATGCAATTTTTTTCATAAATAATAATTCATTTGATCAGGAGAGCAAAGCCTAAGTGACTAGACAAAGCCATCTGTTGGTATATGCAGTATTAGCCCATGCAGCAATGGATTATTGTTAATGTATAACAACATTATTTAAGGAAACAAACTCTCATCTTTTCTGAATAATGTTTTTACACTTATGGATGTTAATGTTCCTCAGTTGCCTGTCCTGTACAGGGAACATTTAAGGCATGTGCTGCTTTTTGTTCTCGAAGAGTAATGCCTAGATACAATGAGAAGAAATTAACTTCAGCTATTGGTTAAATAGCTGCTGTCATTCCAGGCTGATTTAGCATATGTCAGCATGAGATGAGATACTCATCAGTTCAGCTTGCTTCACAATAGATATCCTGCACCTCTCATTCAAAGGCTTCTGCACACTAATTAAAGCCTTGCTGCCTCAATTGTACATTTTTTTGAGCAGATTCTAGCTAATGGACTTTCCATTGTAATAAACATATCAAATCCAAAACTGTACCATGTTGAAGTGGCTCTGTTGCTAGAAGTCTCAACAACAAATTTCTCGATTTTGAGGATCCCTTGCATTTGGAGCATCCATATTTGTGTAATTATGGGGATGCTGGATACGTACAAAATGCACTTCCTCTGTACTGAAATTTTGGGCCTACCATGCCTTCTGGCTTGATGGAAACTCTGGTAACTTAATTGTTAAGGTTAATGTCACCTTCAAGCAGATTCCTAGAGATGCACAAATAGAAATCAGAGAACTCCAAATCACCCTAAATAGGATAAGCAATCAAGATTCATAAGCATACTTGATAAACTCCCTATTAACAAGACCCCCATTATATATGGAGGCTTCAACTACAGACTTCACAAAAACTCCCTGATCAGATAGTTAAAAAAACAATAGAAGACATAATATTCTTGATTTGATACATATAAATATAATCTGTTCATGCACTATTCCCATGGTATCTCCTTCCCAGGTTAAGTCAGACAATAAACTACCGACTTTGAATGTCAGCATCTCTAAAGCCCCTGCTTGTAATATTGCAAAGTTCAAGGATTTCAAACTTACTAACTTCATCAAATTCTATGGTGAGACATCAAAATTCTCTCGCGGCAGCATCAGCTCTGTTAAAGACACAGCAGGTAGCTTTATGAAGGAGTTCTATGCCCATTTAAAATGTAATATGAAATTCAAAAACAAACATCCTTGGTGTCTTCCAACATAAATAAACTTTACAGTAAAAAAAAAAATTCCTTAATTTATATCATGGATCCAGAAACCCTCATATCAAGGATATATTAAGAAATATTTCTAAAACACTGTAAAATGCTGTTAGGTCTGTTAAAGCTGCCTATGAGCATAGGTTAGAATCTGAAACTAAGGACAATTATGAATCAAAGAATAACATCTCATATAGGAACCAAAGTATTCCTAGGTATCCAAAAGCTCAAAAAACAGAAACAAACTAGGAATACAACGTCAAGACTTGTTTTTAATAAGACAAACGCAAAGCTTTCAAGCATAAGCTCTTTCTCAATGCATAAAACAGCTAGGGTAATGGTTCATAGGTTCATAGGTAGGTACTAGGCTATCAGCCCTATGGCCTATACCAGCCTAGACAAAAGGTACCCTGGCTTTCGCCACCCAAGAAAATTATTTTCCTGTGCCCCTGTCAAGCAGAGTCACAGAGGTGATCCCTGGGGTGAATTTCCTATTTCCCATCCAAACATCAAGATTTTTCTTGAAGAGTGCTAATGAGGAACTTTGTTTGATATAGATAGGTAGTTTGTTCCAGAGTATGGGAAGTCTCTGGGACAGGAATCTATCCCTCCAGCATGTTCTGTTTATTGTGGTGAAAAGGTTTAGGTCCCTAGAGTGTGTAGCTCAGAGGGATTGGGATTTCTTTACATGGAGCATGTCCAACAGCTCTGGGTTTGACATAGCTTTGTATGTTAGGCAGAGATCGCCTCTGAGTAAGCGATATGCGACGGACTAAAGCTGGAGTTTTTTGAGGCGGTCTGCATAGGGTATCTGTTTGAGGCCAGTAATCCTCTTTGTGAGGTATTTCTGTGGCTTTTTTAGCTGTTGTAGATGTCTTGTGAGGTACATACCAAAAGGGGCATTGTACTCTATAATGGGTCTAATGAGTTACGAGTAGAGGGGAACAGTGACCTCTTTTTTCCTGGATGAGAAACCTTTTGTGATGAGGTGTGCCACGTAGAAGGATTTCCTGACTACTGTGGCGATGTGATTATCAAAGGAGCGACTACTGTCCACCTGTGTCCCAAGGTCTCTTATCACACTTTTGGTGTTAAGTAGACTACCACCTATGCAGTAGCTCATGGGTACAGAGTTTTTACCAAAGGGGATGACAATGCACTTTTTGGCATTGAGCTTGAGGCCATGGTTTTGACACCAGGCATCTGTCTCAGTGAGGCCCTTTTGTAGGATGCCCACATTGTTAGGAGTTTCAATTATGGCTCCTAGTTTGCAGTCATCTGCAAACTTCATTAGCTAAAGACCTTCTGTCTTAGCTTGCACATCAGAAAGTAGATACCAACCAGGAAAAGACCCAGGACTGAACCCTGTGGTACTCCACTTGTCACTGGTCTGAAGTCGGATTTGGTGTCTGCTACTTTCACAGTGTGGGTTCTGTCAGTGAGCCAGTTGGCAACCCATCTTGTGACATAGGAATTTATACCTAGTTTAGTGAGTTTATCTATAATTCCAGAGTGGGGGATGGTGTCAAAAGCCTTGGCGAGATCTAGATAGGCTGTGTGAATCACCTTACCCTCATCTACGGCTTTGGTGACTGCTTCAAAGAAGTCAAGCAGGTTTAGGAGACATGATCTGCCTTTTACAAACTTGAACTGGGTGGGGTCCAGAGTTTGGAGATTACCAATGTCTTTGTTTATAAGTTCCATGATGATACGTTCCATGGCCTTGCAGACCATGGAATATATATATTCAAATCAGCCAATAAAAGACAACATTCAATTAATTCAATTACATAGTTAAAACAGTCACAAGCATGATTAACCCATTCCTAGCACAATTATGAATCCTTCTTCAGCTATGATAGAAAAGTAAGAAATAATAACACCCAACATTGCTCTGGACCATGCCTCTCAATTGTCCAGATTTCTGCAGAATGTTCACATTTGTGCTTCATAGTTATGGTCTGTTCTATATATTGTTTGTGGCTTTCTGGCAAATTACTGAGGATTGAAGTCACTAAATAATGACATACATTTGAGTTTTAGACTTCATATGCTTCAGAAAATATATGTTAACATAAATCCTGTCATTCTAGCAACTTTCTAAGCTTATAAGAGGAATATTTATTTTTAAGCTGTTGTCCTTCTGTTATTTTAGGCTTTGTCCAGACTTCTTGTGCTAAGAAGTTGAGAAGTATGCTCTGGTCTTTGGATCTGATAGACATTGCAAATATAACAGCAAACAAATTCAGTTCTGATTTTATCCCATAGTCTTCTTTCCAAACTGTTCATGTCCCTAAATCCTTTAAGCCCCAGTTATCACAAAGAAACATATGCCAAAGCTGCTTTCTAAGACCATACCTACTTCTTCCATGGGTCGTGACAGTATAGCCATATGTTTAATAAATAAAACTAAGCACACCCTGGCAGAGTCAGATTCCTATTAAAATATTAACACTCAAAATGTTAAGAGCCGATACGCAGAAAAAAAAAAAGATCTAAACTGTAGGGGAAGAGCGAATCTCAAACATCTCTCTTCTTTAAAGTTCTTTTTCACAGGGTGCAAGCCCCCCATACCCCCTGTACTTATATATACCAACTCTGAGATCGCCATACTTCATAGAAAAGGGTATATTCCAGAGATTGGCAATATCATACTTAATATATGTAAGTCTGTTCTTTTTCAGCAATTCAGTATCCAAGTTTTAGGACTTGCACTAGGGGGTTGCAACATGTCAAATGGTCACTGGCAGAACCGCGATTCAAACCTATTAACTTAAGTTTATTTACAAGTGTTGACCCTGAAGTTTACTTTAATGCCACACCACAGTGGAGGCCATAACACTAATTCCAAGAATGATAGACCTATGAACCTGATAAGTCTCACCTGGAAAACTATGGAATATATTATAACTGACCTTATAAACTATTATATTAACAGTTTTATTAGATCTAAACAACATCAGTTTGGCTTTGTCAAGGGAATATCCTGCATAATGAATTTAGTTAACTTCTTCAAGAGGGTTACACAGGGTGTCGACAGTGCTCATACTGTTTACATGGTACTTCTTCGTCTGGCCAAGGCATTTAACACCATGCCCCATGCTGGCAATATAAGTAAGCTTAGTACAACAAAACCATATTCCTATGTGGTAAGATGGGTAGCAAACTGGCTAAAAGACAGAGCCCACAGAATGCAAGTGGCTGTTGCCTCATCAGAAGGTATGAAAGTAACTTGTGGTGTCCCCCAGGGCTCAGTGTTTGGATCCCCCCCTTTTCAGTATTTGCTTTTCTCATCTCCAGAATGGAAGCCAAAACATCTGACTGACCATGTCTGAAGACAACTGGAAACTGGGAATTATTGTCAAGTCCCCCTATGTTACTTTATATATTTACAATTCCCCATCCACTAGTTCAGGCTGTGCTTGAATAAATGCAGGGAAGAACTCTGCTTCACATGGATAAGAATCCTGTTCCAAAGAAGGAGGAGCCTCTGACCCACATAGCTGTCTGCCAGCCTGTTTTATTTATATTGATTTTCAAGGGTTAGGTTCCTAGATTGGTTGTTTCTGACACTAGTTGCTTTATAAATGTGTAATAGGTCCATTAGTGCTGGATCTGAGGAATCTTTGTAGATTAGGCATAGGTTGGCTAATCTGTAACAGGTCCATTAGTGCTGGATCTGAGGAATCTTTGTAGGTTAGGCATAGGTTGGCTAATGTGTAACAGGTCCATTAGTGCTGGATCTGAGGAATCTTTGTAGGTTAGGCATAGGTTGGCTAATGTGTAACAGGTCCATTACTGCTGGATCTGAGGAATCTTTGTAGGTTAGCTATCAGCAGCCTGTAGGAAATTGAATATAAGGACAATGATTTGAGGTGGTTGGCACAGGACTTGCTTTCTACTTCTTGTATTTTTTTTTTGAGAAATTTCTGTCTACGCTCCAGTTGCTGCATATGACTGGTGATATACATACCAAAGGGGGTGTTGTACTTAATGATACGTTTAATGAGGGAAGAATACAATGGGATGATTACTTGCTTGGACCTAGATGTCATACCCTTACTTATAAGTTTTGTAATATGGAATGATTTCCATACTACAGTAGAAACACGTTGGTCAAATCGTTGTTGACATGTTCCCAAGTCCCTAACTACAGTGTCTACCCTTAGGGGTTTATTATAAATTTGATATTTCACAGGGAAGAATGCCTTGCTAAAAAATGCTATGATGCACCTCTTAGTTTGGAGTTTTATCCAGTGATCTATTAGTATCGTGGGGAATCGATG
This sequence comes from Protopterus annectens, assembly GCF_019279795.1. NCBI lineage: Eukaryota > Metazoa > Chordata > Ceratodontiformes > Protopteridae > Protopterus > Protopterus annectens. The sequence continues at coordinate 290,260,973 of NC_056732.1, read as the reverse complement.
ACTGCTACCAAATTGCAATTGTCTGCAGTTGTGGTCAGCCAGAGGACCTTGACATTAGCCTTAACTTCTTAGAATGAGATACCAAATAGCAGTAGCCTAGCACTTTGCCTGGGGAATCCAACTAGTAACTGTCCTTTTGTGGGGAGGTAGATTCCCTTATTCTAATTTCTTGGGTTCAGTCAGTGAGCCAGGTGGCTAGCTATAGGGTGACATATGGATTAATACCTAATTTAGTGAGATTGTTAACAATGTGTGAATGATGTATTGTGTCAAATGATTTGGCCATATCGAGGTAGGCAGTATGTGCCAATCTGACCTCATCCATTGCTTTGATAACCTTCTCAAAAATATCCACCAGGTTTAGCAGGCAAGACCTGCCCTTGACAAATCTCAAATTTACTAGGGTTTAGTGTTTGTATGTTAGCTATGTCATCATTTATGATATCCAAGATTATCCTATCCATAGCCTTGCACTGCAGGCTCAACAGGCTAATGGGTCAGTAATTTCCCTAATTCATGTATGGTCTGTCCTTCAGAGAGGTATAACCATTAACATCCTCCATTCATTAGATCTAAAGTCTGTTTGGAGGCTGTAGATGAAAAGAAATTCTAGTGTGTCCAATAGTTCCTGTTTCATGCTATTAAGGAGGCATCATGGAATATTTCAGGACTTGATGCAGTGTTCTCAGCTTTGAGAGTGCCTCTAGGACCTCCTCTCCAGTGATGATTAGAGGCACGATGGGTTTCAAAATTTCCTGAGCAATATTTAGGGTGGATGGGAATAAAGTGTTAGCCAAATTTGTCTTCTAGGAGATTACCTATATCTTCTGGTTCTATATAGGTGGCATCATTTGCAATTATTTTGGTAAATTGATGGGTATTGCCTATGAGGCTTCAGACATAGCTGAAGAAAGACCTGTAATTGTCCTTGGACCTGAGTGGCTATTTTACTTCAAATTTGGCTTTTGTGAACTTTGTTAACCCCCTAAGTAGCTTGCTAAGGCTGATGAGAGAGCTTTTATCTTGCTGGGTATTACTCTGCTTAGTTTTGAAAATGAGTTTCTTCCTTTTGTTGTAGAGCCTATTGATGTTGGAATTCCACCACAATATATATATATATATTTTTGTGATAGCTATGTGCTTATTTGGGGTTTTTTGTATTTGTTGTATCTCCACAAGTCTAATTGATGTTCATCATATTAATCACTGCTGCAGTAGTCTTAACTATATGGGGTTATATTCTGCCAAGGATATAGCAGATGGCCAGATTCCAAAACTTTAGGGCACCTTCCATGTGCTTGTACCGTCAAATGACAGATGTTGGCACCATTTCCTTCAGACTTTCCTGCCAGAGAAGAAAGCTCTCCTCTGTGGACTATTGAGGATTGACAGTCGGCTTATGCTGCTTCTCTGCTAAGCAGATAAGCTCTCTTTGGGGAAAAGTCTTTCACATTAAAATATTGTTGATTTATGTACTTTCCTGATTAGGAAAGTTATTTTAAAGTTAGTAGTCTGTGTTTTAATGAACTGTTTGGAGGCTTAACTGTACTTTTACAGGAGTGCACTTTTCCCTGTCAGTTTAGTTGTTTAAAGTAATATAAAACCATATTTTTCTGAGGAGAAATTGTGGTTATTTTACTTTTGGGAACTGCAATGTATTTGAAAGTGCTTTTTATTGTGTTTTTATATGAAAAAAGTGACTTTTAAAGAATGTTTATCAGCTTTTGCTGCTTGTTTTATGTGAGGAAGAGGCACCATTTTCAGCTTGACCATTGGACATACTACAGGTCCCACAGTCGGTCATTCTTCCAGCCACAAAAAGAAAAAGTTAAGCAAACAGCAGGCTAGCAACTTGCCTCAGCTGCAGGTGATGACTTTGTTGTGGCCATAGCTTGTTCCTCAGATAACTCATCTTTTACCCCGGATCCCTCTGGCAAAACACCTACAGCCACTATGGACCAGGGTTAGCCACATCTTCTGTGGCTGTTAGGGGCAAGGGAGAGCAATTCTTGTTGGTCCTGGGGAGGGAACAGGGAAGTCTTCCTTATTTAATAAGAATGTGTGCCCATTCCTGGAGAAGCTCCTCTGCAATAACACTATTGGTCCTATTGTTTTTTTCTGGAAGAAACGGAAAACTAAATGTATCTAATTCTCCTCCTCACATTTCTTTAGACAGGAGTAGTTTACTGGGTCTGGTTCAGGGTTACATTTATTCTACTGATCTTTCTTACAAGGTGATTTCTGGTAAAAGAAAGAGGGGTACATCTTTTCTTGAAGAGATTCAAGATTTTGAATCTGGACAAGAAGGGACAGATACAGGGTTTTGTCTTCAGTTTTCTGATTCAGTCTCAGTTTTCTGATTCAGTCTCAGAGAAGAGCTCAGTTTCTGATTCTTCCTGTGTAGGATTCTCTTTCTCTGTGACTATTTCCAGAATATGCCATTCTTTTCAGTGAGAGAATACTAAGGTTACTACATTTCTTAAAATGTACTTTGAGCTGTTACAGAAGGAGTTTCCAGAACCATTCCCCAGTTCTGTTAGCCTGGAGGATGCATGTGTCACTGCTTGCAATTTTCCTGACAGTCAGCCTGTTGCCCCTAAAAAGGCAGACAGAATGCATAAGGTTCCTCAGTCTTTTTTTAAGTTTTACAATATACAATCTTTCAAACTTGACCCAGCTTTAGCTTTAGTTAATCCTACTGCCACTAAACACTTAGTACAGTATAACCCTACTCTCTCACCCTCCCCTCCTCTCTCTCTCTCTCTCTCTTTCTCTCTGACAAGGATAGGAAGACTATTGGAAAGTAAGGGGGCAAGTGTATGCTACTGCTACTTTGATTTTCAGAATTTTGAATTGTCTGGCTTATATGATAAAGTTTATTCTGACTAATTGTGAAAGTATGAGGCTTGTTTGGTCCTCAGTTTCTTCTTGTGAGGGATTTAAATAGTTTAGTTTCTTCCGTTGTTGAAGTCACAACTCATTGCTCTCCTGATTGTGTCTTCCTTTGGATGAGATGTCTAGTAACAATGAACCTTTTTCAATTTGACAGCCTTTCTCTATAACTCTACATGATACTTCCTGTCCTCTCTCTGTTTTCTGACCACATCAACTTTCTAGTGCTTGTATATAGTACAGAGTGACTTCACCTACGTAGCAGAACATTGCATTAAGGACGGACAATTTCCCACAGTTTCTCCAGCCTACCTGATCAACATGGGCATCCTGAGGCAATGTATCAATTGCCTCATGTACACTGACAACCCACTTCTTCTAGTCCATACAAATTCGTTATGTGAGAGATGTTATCTATATGAATAACCTAGAATCCAGGATCTCTCGCTCACCAGTCAGTTCATCTAATACTAAGCAGGTTATCACCATGCACACCTCAACTCCTGCACCTACCAAACCAACAACACATAAACCTACATATTCAGAGGTCCTTAACAGAAGCTTACCTAAACATCAGGGAATTCACAAACATAAACACAAGCATGATTCACATAATACATCCTCTGCAGAACGTACACATAATATATCACACACCAGTGTCTCAACAGTCAAGCCCCTAAGGCATAACACAAAAGCAAATATCTTAGTCATAAGTGACTCAGTTGTGAGATATCAGATACCCTCCCACCAGGATGGATAAGGAAAAAGTCACACTTAGATGTATGTCAGGAGCCAGGATCCAGCACATCACACACTCATACAAGTCTCTCAACAAAAGGCACTGTTATGACTCGGTCATAGTCCATGTTGGTGTGAACGATTTGAGACATACCTCACTGGATTTTATGAAGAGAGAGACAACTGAGCTCTCTGATTATGCGTCACGGGCAGGTATGTCCCTAGTCTTAAGCAGCATTTTACCTTTGCCTAGGATGATACCTCAATACAAACAAAAAATGATTGACATCAGCAATTGGCTTTGCTTCTGGTGTCATTCAAAGGGGATCCAGTATCTGTAAGCCTGGGTTGATGTGGTCGACAGACCTCGATGCTTTGCCAAAGATGGTCTTCATCTGTCACCCCTGGGATTTCAGTTACTGGCTGAGGCTGTTGTAATCCTCATAGTGCCTTTTTAGGCAATGTCAGAAGAATAAAATTCCTGAAGTAAAAATACCCTCTAAAAACAACCTCAAGGTTATGCTGCTAAATGCTATGAGTCTAAACCAGAAACTGCACTCACTGGAAGCAGTCCTCATCTTGGAAGATGGTGACATTTTTGCAGTCACTGAGACCTGGTTTAAAGCTTGAGAGAGCACCCCAGCTATACCAGGTTAAATTTTTTCCACACGTTCAGACCACAAACTGAAGGTGTGAAAACTAAAGGAGGTGGTGTATCAAAATTCATTAAAGAAAAATACACTCCTAGACTGGTGAAACAACATGATTCCCTTGAATTACTTCAGGTGCAATTGACTGTAGGTAAGACCTCTCTTCAGGTCATTGCCAGCTATAGGACCCCTTCCATGAATCAGAACATCCACTCAGCCTACTTGGATCTACTTGAGTCAATCAAGATACAACCAAACACCCTGGTTTTGGGTGCCTTTAATTGCCCATCCATTGACTGGGTAAATTATATGTGTTCTAACTCACTTGCCCACAGGTTCCTGGACTTTGTTAACTCTAATACCCTAGACCAGCTGGTTGACACACCCACAAGGGGCTCAAACATCCTGGATTTGGTGAGTTATACACCAATGCTTTATACGAGCACCTGTACAATTGTATTGACTCTGCATACCTGATAGAAGCAAAGCAAGATCTTCAAGGAAAACCTGCCTGGTGGATAACTACCATTAACAGGCTACACAGTAGGAGAAAGAAATTCCATCTAAGAATAGTAAGGAATGGTCTCAAAACTGGAAACACTCCCTCCTCACCTTAAACAGGCAAACAAGACTCCTACTGAAGTCAACACAGGTGCCTGTTCCATCAGTGGGGGAAGGAGCTATGAAGCTATTTATGCTGTCACATAAGAGGTTGAAATTGGTCTTGGAGGAGTTTTTTAGTCTAGTTGTTGGTAAGAGGGGTCTTGTGTTATAGTTACTTCTAGCAAGACTGATTTATGGTCAGATCTCACCTGGGATAGCCACACATTGGGGGATGGTGCATTGGTCCACCATGTTGGTGAGCACCAGATGGGTGTGTCAACCAGCTAGTCCAGGGTGAATAGTGGACAGCTGGTGATGGGCAGGGTTGAACAATGAGCAAGGTATGGGAAATTACACAATAGGGAGAGGAAACGCTGAAAGGGATAATGCAGTAGCTATGGCAAGATGCCACTGCAACCTGGAGGGCAAAATTAAGGCATTAGACACCTCCAATGACTGTTGTTTTTCAGAAGATGGTATCTTGAGTGGTCCAGTAGTCAGGGACCGGAAGTCAAGAGACTTGACAAATAATACCAGGAGGTGCTTCATCATACTGAGGTGAGCATCCAGCTATTGGAACACCTCAGATGACCTCAGCTTCCATAACTGACACAGGGAGATGATGTGAAATCCTCCCGGGCCATTGTCAGAAAAGGAACCTCCACTCCTCAGTCCTGAGAAGTAGCTAGAGAAGTCAAAAGTGATCACAAAGGGTCATCTTCATTAGGATGACCTCTGTAAACCTGCTGAGAGAAAGACCTGACAACCACTTGTAATTCCATGCCAGAGCATCCTCTAGCTCATACCAGCATGACCACAGCTACTCCACCACCTGCATCATAATGGGAGCTCTAGAAGAATAACAACAAAATAATGCTTCAATAGACATACAGTGTATGGCACACATGCAATAGCAAAATGTACAGTGGAATGTCGTACATGTAATTATGTACCTTGCTGCCAGGAAAGTGACTGCTACTTCCTTTGAAATCCTACCTATATCACTGTCTCACTCCTCGGCTGCTCACTATAGAGGTATAACAGCTGAAACAATAATAGAATGGAAAAAAATGTTTAAACTACATCTTTGTCTGTCTCTCTGTGCCTCTCTCCCTACTGTCTGCTTCCTCTCCTGAAGCAGATTATTGTGGTGCATACAAATAATGGCAGTGCTCACCAGAATGGATGGTGCCACTGGCATCATTCACTGCTCACCAGAAATTGGGAACCATCACATCCCCCTGTTGGTGCTCTAAAAATTCTCTGTACAAGAAAAACAAGAATATCTTGCTCTTGCTGGCGTACCAAGAAGCAGTCCTGTAGTTCACAATGCCTGAGGAAGCAGCAATTCTATGTTGGTCCACACCATGTGCACAGTTGAATGCTTGTACCTCATATAAGATTTACCATAGCACAGTAGGGGAACACTACCAAACTGTCATAAAGCAGTGCCATTACAATGCAAATCCATGCAATCTGTTTGCACAAACATAAAGGTCATATGCTTACACAGAACTGTGCCTAGCATGGCTAGAGTTTTGGCTCTGAATAATAGACAGCAGGATTACAATAGTGCCTCTGTGATACATGGCCCATATTAATGTGACATAAGCTGAATACCATTTTGAATGAGACCTCTTGCAATCAAAAGCAATGGAATACTGACTTTACACAGTGAAATTCTGGAAGTAGATGTACAAATGCTGAATGCAGACATGCTGCCTGGTAATGTTCCCTATACTTATTTTATATCTGAGTAGGAACACAGAACAATGGCATGGTACAACCATGTCGATCTGGAGTGGAGGTGCAGACCATGAACATTGAACATCTAAGGAAGAGTAGAACACAAGGGCCATAAAGACCCCTGTACATAGGGCAGGCATGACAGTACATTTTGAGGAGAAGGGTGAGTAACAAGGCATGTGTAACACTACATAAGACCAATGTGCAGGTACAGCAAGTGGTGAAGAGAGCACATGCCCATTTTAGCAGACTGAACAGGGTAAGGTTTTATGCAGCAGTGTAAAGGCTGTCAAACATGTTGCAGAATGGGTGAAGGGAGTCTGTTGTCATGGGTGTTTAACTGCCACTGACTGATACATCCATTGACAGACATGGATAATGCACAGGTGTTAAGGGGTTACTATGAGTCCCTGAGAGAGATAACAGCTGGAAATGTTAACCAGATAGGAGAATGAGATGTTACTGCTGGCCATCCGCACACATGCCTTGTGCTTCCTGGGTAAAGGCGCCACAGTAAAGATGCATCGGGACTAAGTGTGTCTGGGAGAGGTGCAGGATGTGAATGACATGGGTGACCATAATAGGTTTTTGCAGCATGTGTGCCAAAGGATAACCAATATAATAGGCTATACAAAGGGCAAGGCATGGGGCATTGACAAAAACATACCTACCACAGGGTCTGGTTGACCACCAGCAGAGTAATACCTCACTAAGATGGAGGAGCTCTGATGTCCCTGTTTGGGGAGGGAGAGATGGCCCTCATACACAGAAGTGGCCTGGATGTATATAGGTTCAGAGGTAAGTACTAGACTGGCTGCCCTTGCAGGCCATTTTAAGCCTAGTTAGTTTCCCCCTTTGGTATTCAAATTAACCTATCCTGTTTGGTGTTGGATTGGCCTTAGATAATTTATCAGGACCCACGCATGGGACAAAGCATTTAGGAACTGCATCTGTCAATTACTAGTACAGAGGGAAGTCCTGGAGTAAATTTTGTATTACCCATTTATATATCCAAGTTATGCTTGAATATGGATAGGGATGAGCTTTATTTTATGTGGCTGGAGAGTCTGTTCCTGAGCAGTGACACCCTCTGTGAGATATACTTATCCCTCCAAACCATTTTTTTTGATGGTACTAAAGTAGTTTAGATCCCTGGACCAAGTATTTCTGTTACCATTTGACTTGCTGATGTGTAGTAAATCCATCAGCATTGTGTTGGATGATGTTGTGTATGCCAAACACGAGCCACCTCTTGCTCTTGGAACTCTGTAGGATACTGAATATAGTGACAGGGCTTTGAGCTGGTCCATGTAGGACATATTGATTAGGCATTGTATCCTTTTAATAAGTTTATTTATTTATCTGTGTTTGTTTTCTGGGGTGTCTGATTAAGCGACTTACTCAGATACACACAGTTAGGTAATGTAGACTGAGGGAATGAAACCTTGTACCGCTGAACCGCAGGAAACAGCTTGTTAACAGCTCCGTAATCCTTTAAGCTAACTGCTGGATGATGCTGATTTATCTCTGTGGGCATTCCAATTCATATACATACCAAGCAGGGCATTATACTCAATGACTGGCCTAATGAGGGCTGAGTAAAGGAGACAGTGATATCTCTATGCCTAGACACAATTGCTTTGTTTATAAGTTGTGATATCGTCTCTCCAAAGTAAGATGGTAATAAACCTTTAAATATTAATTTATTCTTTCTTTTAACTATAGTTCTACAGTTAAACCCATGGCATATTTATTTATTTTATTTATTTATTTATTTATTTATTTATTCATTTAATTGGTTTACCGGGTAATGTCCGACTCGGCATGAGGCCCATTTTCAGAGGAGGCCCAGGGAGAAAATCTCCATACATAAAATAGACAGTATGAAGCAATCAAATTGAACATGTATTAATCAACAATGTACAAAGCAAGTCAATAAAGAAATTATGGAAGAGTGTTCCTGTAAATGCTGAGGCCCTAAGCAGTAAACAGATAATGTATGGGCATCTGATAGTGGAAGTTTGTGCCCACACAACACATATTTTAAATTCAGAAGGGCCTTTCCCCTGCCATTATGTTAGAAACTACAAATAAAGTCAATATTGGCTTTTTCTATCTATCTGTCTATATATATATATATATATATATATATATATATATATATATATATATATATATATATATACACAGTGGATATAAAAGGTTTACACACCCCTGTTAAAATGCCAGATTTTTGTGATATAAAAAAATGACACCACAATAAATCATTTCAAAACTTTTTCCACCTTTAATGTGACCTATAACCTGTACAATTCAATTGAAAAACAAACAAATCTGTTAGGGGAAAAATATAAAAAATAAAAAACTTACAATATGCTGGTTGCATAAGTGTGCACACCCTTAAACTAAAATTTTGTTGTGTGTGCACACCCTTAAACTAATACTTTTTTGAAGCACCTTTTGATTTAATTACAACATTCAGTCTTCTTAGGAAGGAGTCTATCAGCATGGGACATCTTGACTTGGCAATGTTTGCCCAATCTTCCTTGCAAAAGCATTCCACATCTGTCAGATTGCGAGGGCATCTCTTATGCACAGCGCTCTTCAGGTCATCCCACACATTTTCTATTGGATTTAGGTCTGGGATCTGGCTGGGCCATTCCAAAACTTTAATTTTCTGATGGTGAAGCCATTCTTTTGTTGATTTGGATGTATGCTTGGGGTCATTGTCGTGTTGCAAGGTGAAATTCCTCTTCATCTTCAGCTTTCTAGCAGATGCCTGAAGGTTTTGGGCCAAAAGTGTCTGGTATCTGGAACTGTTCACAGTTCCCTACACCTTGACTAAAGCTCCAGTTCCAGATGAAAAAAAGCGACCCCAAAGCATGATACTGCCACCACCATGCTTCACCGTGGGGTGGTATTCTTTTGATGATGAGAAGTGTTGGTTTTGAGCCAAATGTACCTTTTAGAATTGTGGCCAAAAAGTTCAACCTTGGTCTCATCAGACCATAACACATTTTCCCACATGCTTTTGGAAGACTTGATGTATTGTTTTGCAAATTTTAGCTGGGCCTGGATGTTTTTCTGTGTAAGAAAAGGTTTCTGTCTTGCAACTCTACCCCATAGTCCAGACATATGGAGAATACGGGAGATTGTTGTCACATGTAGTAGAAAGCCAGTACTTGCCAGAAATTCATGCAGCTCCTCCAGTGTTGCTGTGGGTCTCTTGGCAGACTCCCTGACCAGTTTTCATCTTGTCTTTTCACCAATTTTGGAGGGACATCCAGTTCTTTGCAATGTCACTGTTGCCCCATATTTTCTTCAGTTTTTGATGACTGCCTTCACTCTGTTCCATGGTATATCCAATGCTGTGGAAATTTGTTTCTACCCTTCTCCTGACTGATACCTTTCAACAATGAGATCCCTTTGATGCTTTGTAAGTTCTGTGTGAACCATGGCTTTTGCTGTAGCAGGCAACTGTGTAAATGTCAGGAAAATCCTACTAGGACAGCTGAACTTTATTTGGGGTTAATCAGAGTCTCTTTAATTGACGGCATGTGTGTACCCAAGAAGACTGAATGCTGTAATTAAATCAAACGGTGCTTCAACAGAGTATTAGTTTATGAGTGTGCACATTTATGCAACCAGCTTATTGTACGTTTTTTTATTTTTTTATATTTTTCCCGTAACAGATTTTTTTGTTTTTCAATTGAATTGTACAGATTATAGGTCAAATTAAAGGTGGGAAAAGTTTTGAAATGATTTATTGTGGCCTCATTTTTTATATCACAAAAACCTGGTATTGTAACAGGGGTGTGTAAACTTTATATATGGGGTCACTTGAAAAAGCAAAGTCACAAGCAGTGGAAAGGCTATACAGATACTCTCCTATCACTTTCCTCAACCAAATTAAATATTTATGGATGTTTAATGCAAAAAGAGAAATTATAAAGGGAAGGAGAGTGAAGCTGTACAAAATGGTTGAAACTGGGCAAGAAAAGAAGCAAAAGAAACTAAATAAAAAAGGATGAAAATTAACCATAACAGCATGAGAAAAAGCTAATTTACTGAATAAATACTTTTACTGAGGATGATTTAAAAAATCAGCCAGTAATAGTGTGCCAGAAAGGGAGAGGGGTTTAATATCAGTCCTTCAGACAGGCAAGGTTCATGAAAGAAATTGAACAACTGATGGTGCATAAGGCAATGGGATTTGACGTGACTCATTAAAGCTTTCTTGAAAGGTATCAACAGAAATTGTAATATGTTCTGGTCGAGAGGAATGGAGTCCTGATTGCAACCCAGTACCTGGGGTTTGATTATCAGCCTTGGAACAAGGGGAGTCAAAGAGAGAAGAGTGAAAGGGTATGGCCTTTTCATGTCTCTTGTTGGGAAGCAACAGTGTGAGTGCTTGGGGAGCGCATTGGGAAGTGTGATTTCTCTGGCAGAGACTAAAAAAACTTGCTGAAATAAGGAAAGACTAGTGCAGATATCCCATTGCATGGCCTCATTTAGCTGCTTAAATGGGCAGGACACAGGGAGTTAGGACTGTATGACGAAGCTCAAAGCACCCCTGATGGCTGTCTCATTGATTTTCCCTCCCTATCAACTCTTACCCTGTTGATGAAGAATAAATGGGTTTGTTGGCTGGGAAGGACTGATCGATAGACAGCACAGGCAAGCGAGCACACACACAAATATATGATTATAGGAGGTTACTAGGCTAATGGCCCTGGGGCCCTTACAAGCCTAATCAAGAGTTTATCCCCCAAAAAAACAAACCTTAGTCAGCACGTGTCACCCCTGTCAATGAGGGACAAAGGTGGAACCCCTGGAATAAATTTATGGTTTCCCATCCACTTATCAAGATTGCATTTGAAGAGGACCAGTGAGGTACTCTGAGATGTATGGGAAGTCTATTCCAGAGACAGGGCAGCCCCTGGGAGACAAACCTGTCTCTTCACTAGGTTTTGTTGATGTTGCATATTAGATTTAGGCCTATCGAGTGGCTAATGCGCGAGGAATTAGACTTATGGATATGGAACATCTCTAGTAGGGCAGGGTCCGATATTGCCTTGCAGGCAAGACAGAGATCACTTCTGAGCAATCTGTATAATACCAAGTAGAGTGATAGTGATTTAAGCCTGTCTGCATAGGATAGGTGTTGGAGGCCATATATTCTCTTTGTAAGGTATTTCTGTGGCCTTACCTTTGGTGTAGGTGTTTGGAGAGGTACATACCAAATAGTGCATTATATTCATTCATAGGACTAATAAGAGAAGAGTATAGAGAGAAAATAACCTCCTTTATTCTGGAAGCAATCCCTTTACTTATAAGATGACTACCGCCACCACATGATGGTCGAATGTGAGATTGAGTACCCAGGTCTCTCACCACATGTTGTGTGCTTAGGGGGTTGCTGTTGATGTGGTAATCAGTAGGGGCCGTGTTTTGCTGAATGGTACAATAATACATTTTTTTGCATTTAATCTAAGGCCATGACTTTGGCACTAGTTATTTGTAGCTGTGAGACCCTCTTGCAGTATGCTAACATCAATTGGAGAGTCAATGACAGCACCCAACTTACAGTCATCTGCAAACATGGTCAGCCACATGCCCTTTGTCTTTGCCTGGACCTCTGGGAAGTATATGCCAAACAGTAGGGGGTCCCAGGACAGATCCCTGGGGAACACCACTAGTGACAGGTCTGCTGTTGGACATAGCAAAACCTATTTTGACCTTATGGGTCCTATCTGTGACCCAGTTGGCCATCTATCTGACTAGACAGAGATTAACACTGTTAATCCCTGTTTATACTACAGCATGTATGCCTGTATTTTGTTTGATTGGAGCTTTTCTCCCCAGGCCTCCACTAAAAACCAGCACTTCTTGTCCCAGTGGACCTCCCTGGTTATCAAACTGAAATAAATAAATAAACACGAAGTTGTGTTAGCTTTTAGATGATGCCTGAGTGGGGGATTGTGTCAAATGCCTTGGCGAGGTCAAGGTAAGCTGTATGTACTGACTTTCCCTCATCCAGGTCCTTGGTGACAGTCTCAAAGAAGTCAGCTTGATTCAATAGACAAGATCTGCCCCTGACAAATCCGAATTGGGTGGGGTCGAGTGCTTAGAGATTGCCTATGTCCTTGTTTATGAGATCCATAATAATACGCTCCATGACTTTACAGATCAGACTTGTCAAGCTGATGGGATGATAGTTTTCTGGGTCAGCAGTGGCACCACCTTTGTTCAAAGGGATGACAATGGCAGTTCTCCACTTTGATGGAATGAAGCCCGTAGTTGCAGAATACAACCTGGGATACTATCAGGTCCCATAGAAGCTGTGTTCTTATATATATATATATATATATATATATATATATATATATATATATATATATATATATATACATATGATAATATCTCTAACAAGGTGTATATCGACTTTCACTTCTTCAGTGCCTGCTGACAATTCGCTGTCCCGTTTTCTCCCATCTTGTTAATTCCTCTTTTGGCCAAGAGCTGGCTGCAGCAGCTATCATACAGGCATTCTTTTTATTTATGGCCTAACTCCCTCCCTTTGGTAAGTTATACATGACCTCCAATGCTGTAGGACAACTATACCTTCCTGTTGAGGGTGTACCCTTCCACACTGCTATGATGAAGGCTATAGTAAGCTGACTCTGGTCAGCCATATGCTTGCCTAAGCGTCATAGCAGGTCATACCAAACAAATGCAACAGACTTATTTTTTAACTCTGTAACCCATTTACTAAATTAGAATGGGCTGATGGATTATCTGCTTAGACTTCAGCAAAGCATTGGACATGGTACCACCTAAAAAAAAAAAAAGTGAAAAAGTTAGTACCGGAACAATCCAATGTTGGCAGCATTATAGACAGTAAGATACGAAAGGTTATTATAACTGTGCTCAGTTAAATGAAAACAAAGGTATCATTTTGGGTACCTCAATGGTCAACACTGAGCCCAGTCCTTTCCATTGTTTATTATAAAGTTAAAGTGGCCTAGAAGGAAACGTTACCACTATTGCCTGATGCCACAAAAGTTAGGCAGTAGCGTTGATGCAAAATGATATGTACAAAGGATGAGAGAAAACTTGGCAAGTCTGAAGGAGTGGTCTAACATGGAAGGTGTAATGCAATGTAAGAAAAAATGAAATCTAGGAAGTAGAAATCAAGGAAAGGGAATACAGTTCTCAGGTAGGGGATATGTAGAAAATCTAGGGTGGTCACATCAGGTATCTGGAGAAAAGCAAGCAGTGTGAGAAAACAGTGATAAAGACTGGTGATGTGGGATGTAAGGTAATACATCACCAGAGATTAGTTAGTTCTTAGCTTGTAAAACCTCATGCAAAGCACTATGTATAGTGTAAAGGCATTATCAGGGTAATGACATTACAGTTTAGAGGCAGTTTAGGGAAAATATGCATTCCTCTATATCTGGTGCTATATATGAGAGAGTAATAAAACATGCACTTTTCTGAGAAAAAGGTGTTTTGTGGTTGAACAGTGGTGCTAAATAAAGTCCAAAGTTTCAGTAGGGAAGGTTATATGAGAAAATGAGCATTGTTTTGTAATAGAAGGTGGATGAATTATGGAGGATGCAAAACATATTTGTTCACAGGAATGATGCTGGATAACAGTTGGGAGGGTGGCCTAATGGTTAAGGTGTTTGCCTTACAAACACAAGGTACAGGGTTTGAATCTCACAGGGGATAATTAGCTAGGCTTAAAATGGCTCGCAAGGGCATATAGCCTAGTACTAATCTATGAACCTATGAACTGTAGCACCATTTCAGAAAAATCAGCAGGATAAAAAAAAAGATTAAAACAATGCTGCTGCACTGGCATGGGGTTATGTTTGCAGTGTTTGTTTACTGCACTACAGTATCAGTGTCTCCTTTTCTTGGCACATACAGATCCTGTGAGAACTTTATTGTGTTTAGCAGTGTAGCACAGATAATTAGGTATATGAAATGATAATGAGCTTTATCCTGCAGTTAACAGTTTGATTCTGTCTGCTACTGAGTGACTAAGTAAGCAAGCTCCTTAGTGAAAAGAATGCTCCAAGGTTACCCCAATAAATGGTTAACAAAATAATTAAATAAGGATAAACATTTTCTGCATACTGAAGCAGAAAGTCAGACCCTCAGAATTTCATTGCAGTGATCTGGGAAGTAGAAGAAAGCTCAGAAAATTGAAGCAGAAGAGGTGTATGGGACAATGACCATGAATCTCAGTCCTGTGACATTTTGTGTCCTTCAGGGATTACTTGCTAATTCTAAAGAGAGGGTGTGTGTGCATGTGTGTCTGTGCGTGTGTGCATGTGTGTGTGTGTGTGTGTGTGTGTGTGTGTGTGTGAGAGAGAGAGATAGACTGTGGGCACACTGATTTACCCCACATGCCTTTAATTTTGAAGCTGGCAAACATGGAATATTACAAGTTGTGAGTAAAATCATTTAAGTAAACAGTGAAGGAATTAACATGCAAATGTGTTTGTTGGATTAACTGTGGATCTATGGCAAATCATGATGAAGTTAAGGGATCTAATGAAACTGACAACAAAGGAACATCAGATACTTGCTAAATCTTATATAATCTGGAGGAATCAAGAATGGGATTCAAGGTAACATTGTTCACCAGGGGCAGAGGCTTCTCAATGCCATGCAGATATTTGATGGAATTTCCTTCCAGTATAATTATAAGTGAACTATTTACTACAAGTTTATGTATCATATGGGGGACATGCTAGTAGGCAGGTAGCTAAGGATTTATTGGGGGGGTGTTAGTTAGGATAATCTTCTTCTTCTTTTGGCTTTTCCCGATTAGGGGTCGCCACAGTGGATCACCTGTTTCCATTTCTTCCTGTCCTCTGCATCTTGCTTTGTCACACCAACCACCTGCATGTCCTCTCTAACCACATCCATAAACCTTATATTAGGTCTTCTTCTTTTCCTCTTACCTGGCAGCTTCATCCTTAGCATCCTTTTCCCAATATGCACAGCATCCCTCCTCAGCACATGTCCAAACCAACGCAATCTCGCCTCTCTGGCTTTGTCTCCAAACTGTCCAACCTGGGCTGACCCTGTAATATACTTATTCCTAATCCTGTCTACTCTCATCACACCCAGTGCAAATCTTAACATCTTTAACTCTGCCACATCCAGCTCTGACTCCTGCAATTTTTGTCAGTGTCACTGTCTCCAACCCATATAACATAGCTGGTCTCACTACCCTCTTGTAGACCTTCCCTTTCACTCTTATTGGTATGCGTCTGTCACAAATCACTCCTGACACTCTTCTCCACCCACTCAACCCTGCCTGTACTCTCTTCTTCACCTCTCTTCCACACTCGCCATTACTCTGAACTGTTGATCCCAAGTATTTAAACTCATCCAGCTTTGCCAACTCTTCTCCTTGCATCCTCACCATTTCTCTATCCTCCCTTTCATTCACACACATATATTCTGTCTTAGTCCAGCTGACCTTCATTCCACTCCCCTCTAGAGCATATCTCCACCTCTCCAGGGTCTCCTCAACTTGTTCCCTACTCTCACTACATATCACAATGTCATCTGCAAACATCATAGTCCTCGGGGACTCCTGTCTGATCTCGTCTGTCAACCTGTCCATCACCAGTGCAAATAAGAAAGGGCTCAGAGCTAATCCTTGATGTAATCCCATCTCCACCTTAAACGCATCTGTCACTCCCACCGCAGACCTTACTGCTGTCACACTACCCTTGTGCATATCCTGTACCACTCTTACATACTTCTCTGCCACTCCCGACTTCCTTGTACAATACCACAACTCCTCTCTAGGCTCCCTGTCATATGCTTTCTCTAAGTCCACAAAGACACAATGCAACTCCTTCTGACCTTCTCTGTACTTTGTCAATACTCTCAGAGCAAACATTGCATCGGTAGTGCTCTTTCCTGGCATGAAACCATACTGCTAATCACTAATTATCACCTCCCTTCTTAACCTAGCTTCCACTACCCTTTCCCATAATTTCATGCTGTGACTGATCCCTCTGTAGTTACTACAGCTCTGCACATCACCCTTATTCTTAAAAATCGGTACCAAAACACTTTTTATCCACTCCTCAGGCATCCTCTCACTTTCCAAGATTTCATTAAACAATCTGGTTAAAAATTCCACTGCCATTTCTCCTAAACACCTCCAAGCTTCCACAGGTATGTCATCTGGACTAACAGCCTTTCCATTCTTCATCCTCTTCATAGCTATCCTTACTTCTGCCTTGCTAATCCATTGCACTTCCTGATTCACTATCCCCACATCATCCAGCCTTCTCTCTCTCATTCTCTTCATTCATCAGCCCCTCAAAGTACTCCGTCCATCTCTTCAACACATTCTCCTCGCTAGTGAGTATGTTTTCCCTCATTATCCTTTATCATCCTTACCTGCTGCACATCTTTCCTAGCTCAGTCCCTCTGTCTAGCCAATCGGTACAGGTCCTTTTCTCCGTCCTTAGTGTCCAACCTTTCATACAACTCTCAATATGCCTTATCCTTAGCCTCTGCCACCTCTCTCTTTGCCATGCACCTCATCTCCTTATACTCCTGTCTACTTTCTTCATCTCTCTGACAATCCAGCTTCTTCTTCTCCAACCTCTTTCTCCGTATACTCTCCTGTACTTTCTCATTCCACCACCAGGTCTCCTTGTCCTCCTTCCTCTGTCTAGATGTCACACCAAGCACCTTTCCAGCAGTCTCCTTTACTAGCTGTGCTGTAGTTACCTAGCTATTCGGTAACACTTCACTGCCACTCAGTGCCTGGGGGTGCACAAGCCAGTCCATTTCTTTGTGCCAGTCCCAAGCCTGGATAAATGGGGTGGGTTGCATCAGGAAGGGCATTCGGCGTAAAACATCTGCCAAATGAGATATGCGGAAACCAATACAGATGTTAGTTAGGATAATACTTTTCCTTATTAACAGTCTCTGTCCAAAACGGACATGGGGGGCAAGACCAGGGGTATATTTACAATTTCCAATCCAACTGTCAGAATTTTGTTTGAATAAGGTCAAGGGATATTTTACATGGATGTTCCATAGTGTGGGGATCCTTTGGTCCCATATCTGTCTATCCAGCATGTTTTGCTTATGTCACAAGCAAAGGTCAGATCCCCAGATCAAGTGTTTCTGGTGCTGTTTGCTTCACGTGTGTGTACCTGATCTATTAGGGTACAGTCCGAGGAAGCCCTGTAAGCCAGGAAAAGATCCCCTGTCAGCAGTCTGTAAGAGACCAAATCCAGAGACAGAGCAGGCAGTCAGAGTAGGACAGGGTATTAATGCCCTCAATTCTCCTGGTAAGAAACCTTTGTGGGTATTCCAACTGTTGCAAGGGTCTGGTGAGACACATGCCAAAGAGGGCATTGTATTCAATGAATGGTCTGATAAGGGCTGAGTAGAGTGGTACTATAACATCCGTGGATCTGGATGCCATGCCCTTACCTATAAGTTGGGCAACATATAATGATTTTCTTATTTTCATAGCTATGTGCTGATCAAAGACTAGATTGCTGATTACAAATGACCCAAGATCCCTTACTACAGGATCAACTCTTAGGGGTGTTTTATTGATGGAATAATTAGCTTGGGTTGACATTTTCCCAAAAGGCATTATAATGCATTTTTTGGCATTGAGGTTTAGGCCATGGTTTTTGCACCAGTCATTTGTCTGTGTTAAACTCACTTTCAAGATTTTTGTGTTTTGAGACGAATCTATAATACTCCCAATTTACAGTCATATGCAAACTTTGTGAGCCAGAGGCCTTTAACATTAGCCTTGACTTATGAGAAGTAGATGACAAACAGGAAAGGGCACAGCACAGAGCCATGGGGTACTGTACTGGTGACAGGCATCTTTGTGATGATCCTAACTTATGGTGTCCTGTCTGTAAACCAGCTGGCAATCCACTGTGTTATGTAAAGACTTACACCTAGCTGAGAGAGCTTGTCAACAATGCCTGCTTGAGGAATTGTATCAAATGCTTTAGCTAGGTCAAGATACGCAGTCAGTTTGCACTGTTTTACTCACATCCATTGCCTTGCTGACCCTCTTAAAGAAGTGTACCAGGTTAAGTAGGCATGACCTTCCCTTAATAAAGCCAAATTGGGATGGGTCCAGTGTCTGTAGGTTGCCAATGTCCTTGTTTGTCATTTCCATGACAACTCATTCCATGGCTTTGCATATTAGGCTTATTAGACTGATGGGCCTGTAGTTCCCTGGATTGGTTGGTCTGATCTTATGGAAGGGAATGAATATTGCAGTCCTCCGTTCACTTGGAACATAGCCTGTTTCAAGGCTATATTTGAAGATTGCTTCAAGTGGTCATGACAGACCAAGTTTTAGACTGTTCAGGAGGCAATCGGGGATGTTGTTGGGAACCATGGAGGTGGTGTTCTTGGCGATACTGTGTGCTGTCAGCATCTGTTCTTTGCTGATAACTGCAAGAAGTATGTTGAAGAGGTTTTCACTTGGTGGAGCTGGGGGGAGTAAGAGGTGAAATTTGAGCTGAATTTATCAGCCAGTAGATTTGCTATGTAACCCTGATTGGTGTAGGTGGTACCATTCTCTACCAGTTCAGCACACTGCTGTGCATTACCTCTAAGGTTCTGGACATAGCTGAAGAAGGACTTCTGATTGTTCTTAGCCTGCAAAGCTATCCTGACTTCATAGCTGGCCTCATTTGACTTAATTAGACCTCTTAAGTTTCTTGTTTACTTGTACAAGAGAGCGCTTGCCTTTAAGGGAATGGCTTTTCCTGATTTTTGTCCATGAGTTTTCTTCTTTTATTATATATCTTGTTAATATGAGGATTCCAGCAGTTGCATTTGTGTTTAGTATTTGTTTTGGGTTTATTTCTGATAGGTATGGCAGCCTCTATGCAACCATTCACGTTTGTATAGTGACTCTGTAAATAATTCTGCAGAGGTAGCTATGATCTTGGGTTGCGGGAGCCTTGAATTTTGGCAACCTGACACTTAATAGGATGTAGTTTGCCTTTGAATAGTTCTTAACTCTTACTGGTTTAGCTGTATTTTCTGGATTGATTTTTACTTCAAATGAAACAGCTTTGTGATCCGACCTTGCTTGTGATGATGTGTAGGAGGAGCACTCTCCCATGTTAGTGAATATAAGTTCCAGTATGATTGATCCTTCAACTGGAATGTGAACAATCTTTTCCGGGACATTTGTGTAAATAAAATCCAGGAAACACTGTGCATGTGAGTTTGAGGCAGATTACGTTTCTCAGTCTATAGGGGGGTAGTTAAAGTCACCCATGAAGAGGGTGCTTGGTTGGATAATGGGTGCCTCTTGTATGTTTATATAAGAATCATAAGACTCTAGGGACATAGATGGTGACAAGTAGCTAGCAATGATATGGTCAGGAACCTTCCTTCTGGTAACTTGTACTAACCTGGAGGTATGTCAGTTGCTAACATAGATCAAGACACCTCCAGCTTTGGCTCCAGTCTGTGCTGTTGTTCTAAGTATGTTGAAGGCACTGTAGCCTTGCACCTCTGGAATATTTTCTCTGACTTTAGACCAAGTCTCGTCATAGCACAAATAGCCACGTTATCCAGAGTGATGAGGGCTTGAAGGGTGTGTTTTTTTAGGCTCTGAGTGTTCAGCAGAAACACCATAAGGTTGCTTGTAGACTTTTTCATTATTTTAGTAGTTTTGTGTTTTTGGCATTGTCTTAAAAAGTCTCTAAGAGAGTGGATAAAGTTTTAGCCAATATCCGAAAGCCTAGGGGTGACAGGTGCAACCCATCCCTGGCAAAGCAATGTTGTCTTTTGACCATGTTCTCCCATGCTGACAGATATTGGATCCCTCTGGAGTGACACAAGAAACTAAACCAATTATTAAAATCAATTATACTATGTTCATACTTTGGCCTCATCCTTGCTGAAAGTAGAATGCTACTCAATGAAAGGCTTGTACCTATCTATGACACATATTCTTAGAAATCCATTATGTTTTTTCATATAGTTCGGTACTCTTAATAAAGAGAAAGTACAGAAGAGAGTATCTACCAAGAAATTCCTGTTGTAATGGACCTTTTATCTGACAGTGAAGCTCCTTTTTGTTTTAACCAACAGCAATGTTGCAAACATCTTCCCAATCATTTCAAACCACATTAGCTCTTTTTTCCTGGACATGTTAGGTCAGTAGTAGTTACAGAAAACAGTGGTTTGTATAGTTCAAAAGCCCCTTAAAGTTATATCTTGTACCTCTTTTAATGGTACATCTACAGTCAGATTTAAGAATATATATTTTATGTTAGTAGTAAAATATGTTTCTCATATGTATCTTAATTGAGATAATAAAGGTAGACTCTAATGTGCAATTTATTAAATATGATTATACAATAATGGCTCATTACTATTCAGAAATGAGCACACTGATTGGACAGCCCAACCAGCATACCCAGTATAATGAAGCATATACCAAGAGAAAAAAAAAGTCTGTCCGCTAAAGTACCATTGAGCAGCCAGACTTTTCTACAGGCATACACTGGTGGACACATTGAAATATGGGCAAAATCAAGTACATTCTGCAAAACTAAAACAGAAACATATCAGATTTTCCTCATATTTTTTGTGCTATCCCTGTAAATGTCTATTTTTAAACAGTTAAAAAAATAAACAAACAGCGATGGAAATTCTGTTTTCCCCTTTATTTCTCCTGCACTGATGCACTGTGCAGGTGTGGGAAGGTCAGTCCCACGCACATATGCAGTACATAAGTATAGCAAAGACAATGTGGAAGAAAACAGAAGTGCCCTTATACAATCACATTATATAAGTAAGGTAGATAATTTATTTCTTAAATAATGCTACTGTATAAAATCAATAATCTACTCCTGTTTGTGGGTATATCAGGATTTACCCATAGTTGGCTTTGTTTATCACTCAGGTTTTTCCCTCATGATCAAGCCACACAAACTGTGGGTAAATCCTGATATACCCATGCACTGTCGTTGGTTACTCCTTCATTAGAATGTAAATCACTCGTTGTCTTACTGCATGCGTTTCTTTCCAAAGGAGTAATGAACAATGAAAATATAAAAAGTAAATGCATTTATTTAGTGTAACCACTGGGTGGTGCCAATGCACCAGTTATCCTTTTTTACTGTAACAGTAATTTGCAATTATCAAGTACTGAAGTTGACATTTTCTGTACTGCTATCCTAACTTCAAAGTCATGTTTATAGTTACCTAAAGAAAAGCAAAACAAATTCCTGTAAACACACAACAGATTCCTTTTTCTAAATTAATTTCTACTTATACAAATTGTCTGGTGTTGCTTTTATATTACAAAACTTAAAAAAGGCAAGCACTGTACCTACTTAGCTTGCGCCTCAGATATTAAAAAAATGACTGATGCATTATTTTTTACTTCACATTACTTCTCACAGACCTTAGTAAAATCTTGGAAATGCTGGTTTTCCACTTCGTGTGCCAGTGTAGGAGGCCCCTTCATTTCCATTTGGTTTTACAGGCCTCACAATTATTACATTTGACACAAAATAACTAACTAAATACGTAAATAAACAAACATAAATATTTATTATTTACTTATTGCATTTCTTTACAAGAAAGTCTGCTACACACACACACACACACACACACACACACACACACACACACACACACACACACACACACTGCTGTTCACATATGTTAAGCACTGGAAAATGTGCTGTTAAATGAAATCAATTCAAGAATAATACAACATAGCAGAAAAAAAGAAGTTATGTACTTACCATAACGTTTCATCTGTGTTGTTCAGTTTTATTCTTCATCAGCTGATGAGTTCAGATCTGGACTGCCAGATCTGACTCGGCCATTGCAAAAGCTTGTGGCAACACAGAACTCTGAAGCTTCTCCCTTACACAGAATGCACCAACTCCAAATACCTCAGATCTTGTTTGCTGGCTATAGCATGAAGAAGTAATTCTCATACAAATAGACATAAAAGTAAATGTAGAAAAAAGGCTAGAGAAGGCCTTATCTGGAGGTTAATCATGCTTGGAGTATACAGAAATTTTATATCCACTTGCTTTTCCAGAAAATCATAAGGATGGGGGTTGGTTGGTGGGAGCTGAGGAAGAATGAAAATGGACAACACAGATGGAACGTTATGCTAAGTACAGAACTCCGTTATCCGATGTTGTCCATTTTCATTCTGTCTTCAGCTGATGGAACTGATTCCCTAGCTATCTAAATCTCAGGCTGGACTCAAGGAAGGATATTCCTAAGCACAACTGAGCCAAATGATGCTCTACTTCTTGATATCAAATCCAACTTGTAATGAGTGATAAAGGTATTCGGGGAAGCTCATGTTGCTGCCACACATATTTCAACCATGGACTCTCTTGAATGAAAAACAGATGAAGTTGCTATGGTCCTGGTTGAATGAGCATGCATCTGTCTTGGTAAGGGATATCCAGTTTGTTGTAAATAAAGTTTATGCAGCCTTTAAGCCATCTGGCTAGGGTGATTTTAGACACTGGCTTACCCAGTTTCACATCCTCAAATGAAATAAATAACTGTCCATAGATCTGATGTCCTTTGTTCTATGGAAATTGAATCGCAGTTGCCTTTGAACATTCAATAAATGTTATAAATATTCGCATTTGTTTGAATAATTTGGAAAGAAAAACGGTAAACTGATAGACTGGTTAGTATGGAACTCTGATACTATTTTGGGCAAAAAAGATGCATTTGTTCGTAGTGTAAGCCTATCCTCTTGAAAAACTAGATATGGGGGTTTCACAGACAAGGCCTGAATCTCTGAAATTTGTCTGGCAGAAATAATAGCCAACAATAATAACATTTTCCAAGAAAGAAATTTAAGACCACAGTCATGTGCAGGTTCAAAATGTGGATAGATCAATGCTTGCAGTAGCAGATTAAGATCCCATGGAGGTGCAGAATCTTTAAACAGATGTTTTAAAAGGAGTGTGCCTCTCAAAAGTTTTACAAAGTTTATGAGCAGCAAGTGAGGCATTATAAAATCCATTATGGAAATTAGAAATTCCTGCCCACCGAACTTTGAATAAAAAAAACAAAAGTGGAAGGCAGTAAAGGTCCGTGTTCCAAAATAAGTTGCAGACCAAGTAAAAATGTTCCACAGACCACCAGGCTAAAAACATATAGATATTTATTTAACTACAAAAGATGTTAGCGCTTTAGGGTTTTATACCTGAAAGTGCCAACTGAACTTTAACTGTTGACACACGCTCCTTAATTAAAAAGTAGCATCAAAAAATCAAGAATGTTATGAATCAGGGCAGAAAAAGAGTCAATATGATTTTGAACAGCCCAGTGTATGAATCTCTTCCATTTACTGGCATAAAGTTTCCTTGTAGAAGGTTTAAAGGATGATAACAAAATGTTTCAAACTTGAGATGAGAGCATAGGTTGTCTGGCTATTATTGGAAATGGAGAAACCAAGCCATCTGCTTGAGATTGGGAAGGTTTGGGTGACTCATGTTTGTTAGGTGAGACAGCAGATCTGGAGCTGGGTCCAGAATCTAGGGCTGTTGAATTAGCTGAGGCCATGGGAAGGGAAACCAAATCTGCCAAGACCAATAGGGTGCAATGAGGATGACTTTGCTCTTCAACCTGGCAGCTCTCTGTAGGAATTTTGGAATCAAAGGAATTGGGAGATAAACATAAAGTACACCAGGGGGCCAATCATGGAGAACATCCCTCAGTGACTTCCCCTGTGGGAGGATTAGGGCAAAGTAGTTACTGCACTTATTGTTCAGGGTAGATGTAAAGAAATCGCAGTAAGGCTGGCCTCACTGTCGGAAAATCAGTTATTCTATGTTCTTGTTGAGGGACCACTCGTAAGGTAGTAGGATGTATCTGCTCACTTTGTCTTCTAATTCACTGGACTTCCCTGGGATATGCATTGCTATAAGAAAGCAGTTGGAAGAGATCGCCCATTGCCAAACCCTGAGCACTTCTCAACACAAGGGTAAGATCTGGTTCCCCCTTGTTTGCTGATGTACCAAACCACTGACGTTGTCTGTTTGAATCACAGTTGTTCCTGAAGGGCGAGCATTCTGAAAGGCCTGCCACACTAAAAGCACTGCTTTCAACTCTAGGACACTGATATGCAAATCAATCTCTTTGGGGGACCAAGTGCCTTGGACTGTCTTTCACAGGTAGTGCCCCCCCCCCCAGCTGGGAAGCATCCATGGCCATGAAGGTGTTGCACTGAGAAAGGATGAATAAACATCCTTGTAGAACCTCTTCTAATTGAATCCAAGATCCCTTTTGCATATATTGGTGATTCTTATCGGAGCAGATAAAGGAAGATGAAGTATTGACCATTGCGAGGCCAGCATCCATTGAAGAATTCTCATGTGATATCTGGCTAAGGGTAGTAATCTGTTTGCTGCTGCCATTGAACCCAAAACCTGAAGGACCAAGGGGGCTGTAACTCCTGTACTGCAAACTATCTTTCTCATCTGCAATCTTATTGTTTGAACTCTAGAGAGGGGAGGTGAGGCTGTAGTAGATTTTGTATCAAGCAGTGCTCCTCTGAACTCTAGACTTTGACTTGGTTCTAGATGAGACTTTTGGTAGGTTATGGTGATTTTTAGTACAGCACATGTTTGTATCACTTTTTGTCTTCCCATGAAGAGCTGATGCCTGGTTGGAGTGGAAATGAGCCAATCATCTAAGTATGGAAACACCTGGAATCCTTGCAGTCTGAAGTGAGCTGCTACTACACACATGCATTTGGTAAACACTCTGGGGGCTGTGGTGAGACCAAAGGGCAGAACCCTGAACTGATAGTGACTGGCTGCCAGAAGGAAGTGTAAAATTCTTCTGGATCACCTCGCCTGCTCATCTTTATATGATAGTACACATCTTAAAGATCTATTGAGCACATCCAACTGTCCTTTTCCAAGAAAGGAAGAATGGACTGAACCGTGACCATCCGGAGATGGTCTTTCAAATGGATTTGTTTAAAATGCTGAGATCCAGAACTGGTCTCCAGTCCCCTGTTTTCTTTGACACTAAAAAGAATCTTGAGTAAGTTCCGGATAGTATCTGGTCTGGGGGGACATCTTGAATGACTCTTTTTTTCTACCGGCTTTTGAATCTGAATTGCTGCTTGCTTCCTCTGAGTGGATGGAACATCAGGGAATTTTCTTGAGTTGGGAGGATAAAAGGGAAAGGGTATTATACAGCCTCTGGAAATGCCTCCACAGGGGACAATCAGGCCTCCTTTCAGGAGTGCTGAAAAGGTTTATCAAAGAACAAATCTCTGGAAACTAGGTTCTGTGGGCCACACCTGCCACAATGGCAGTGTCTACCATTTGAGTACCCCCCCACTGACCCTGGCAGAACTTTCTCCACATGTGTCTTGGAAAGATCCTTGGGATTTTCTGAACCATATTTTCCCACCACCTCGATGATTCCTTGAAAAGGATCTTTGGGGGGGGGGTGGTGGAAAATGTAGGCTCATGGCAGAAACAATTCTTCCATTCTTCTCACACCTGGACAACATGTTTTCTACCTTGGGACCAAAAAGAGACTTGCTGTCAAAATGAGCATTGATGAACTACAACTTAAAGGGGTCTGCAAAATCACAAAAGTGCATCCAGGTGTGTCTCCTAATGGCAACACCTGAACCCGCTGAACTTGAGGTTCCTTCTGCTACATTAGAAATGATCCTCATGGAGGAGTTGAATACTGATTGCAGGGTAGCCATCTGAGAGGCGACATATGCTTTCACCTCTTCAGAAATGGATGCTGAGAGGGTGTCTGATAGTTCTTTAATCAGAACCCTGTGTAGACTTGTGAAGTGTGCCAAATAGTTCAAGGATCTTAAAGTGAAGGTCGCTAAAGCTTAGACATGCTTCCCGAATCTGTCCATTGGCTGAGACTCTTTGTTGGGGGGAAGGTTAGAGGAACTTTCTTCCATGAGTTTCTTCATAGTGGCTACTGCCACGATCATGGCATCAACAGGCACACCAAATATTTAATATATTAAATATTTAATAAAGGAAATTGGCAAGGTTTTTAAGCAGTACCACTTGTTTTAGAGTGTAGTTTTCTTGTATTCTTTTACAACTTTTTATAACTGCATTTTGTTCGTATTTTACGTAATTAATTTATGTAATATTGTGATTGCATGTAGGTTAACGGACAGAATATTTAAGGTATGAGATTTGGGTTTGTAAAACATCTGATGAAGTCTTTTTTGTATAAGATGAAAATGTGGTGAATACAGTTAATGCATTTATATGTCTTGATTTATGTCGATTGATTGGTGTTTAATAAATAGTGTTATAGTGTTAACCCTATAGGTTATCCCTAGGTGGGCTGCTGCGTCTCCCTACAGATTGTACACCAGGGTTCCTGTCCATACCTAACCTAAGAGGCCCTGCTGGATCTCTCAATATATCCAGTATCCTTTATACCTTCTAATTTGCTCTTTAACACTTGATACCATCAGTTGCCATCTGAACTCTGTTTTGTTACCTACTTAAATTAGTCCAGGCAAACTGTATTTTGTCTCTGTACATTTTTTTTTTTTTTGATTATTTATTAGTAAAGTCTTTGAAATGTATTGTCTTATTCTGATAGTGGAGCTTTTCTCCTCGGGCCTCTGCTGAAAATGGACATGTATCCAGCCAGACTAGCCCGGTTAACAAATGTAAAATAAATAAATAAAATAGTGTTGGTGTAATTTGATTTCCTTTGGATTTATCTTTGCTCACGGTGCCCAAGTGTTGTCTTACTTGGTTCAGGTTTGAATTTGGGGCATTCTCCGCCATTTATTTTTTGATCAACAGGCACACCTTGGACCAACACTCTTTATCCTCTGGAGCTGTTATGATTTTATTGGGCTTCCTGGGAATTGGCTCATTGGTGCCCGGATTCTTCCATGCCCCCTGTGAGACCATTAGTGGGCTGGGTCTCCCAGGAGGTAGATGGGCCATTACCAAATGTCTCCAGGAGTACAGATTCTACAGACAAAAGGACTTCTGGACTTCCAGCCACCTCTCTGTTTCAGGACTTCTAAGATGTCTTCAAATGAGACATTGTCAGGAGGGGACCATGTAAACCCTTCGTCCTCATGAAAATCTGTATCTTTGGTGAAGATTCAGGGGAATATAAATGTTTCCTCTTACATGTTTTCTTCTTAGGGACCTCCTCAGTGGGATACTCTGGAGAGGTGTCAGAAGAAGTGGGGATACCATGATGGGAAGCCTGGTGTTTTGGCACCGGCTGTCCCTGTAGAGAGGGTAGCTGCGACTCCAGATGCAGAAACAGGACAGATGTAGACAAGGCATCCAAGATGATAGGCACCACCTGAGTCAAGGGTGCAGACAGGGTTTTCTCCATGGCCACAAAGGCAGACTGCCATGGCAAGGGATATGATCCCATATCCAAAACTGTGAGTCTCTGATCCAGGATCCCATCCTGCCCTGAGGACAGTCCACCCAAGGTGGAAGTCAGAGCCAAACTGACCATTGCCGAGGTTCCGAGGTATAGAGATGGCTCTGAAAACCTTGTAGTCGAATGAAGAAACTCAGACCCGACAGGGTAGAAACAGCTCTGAGAGCTCTTCTGATCTGACTGAACCAGCTTAGAGCAAGTCTCAGCTCCACGGATAAAGGTATCCTTAGATCCTAAACTGACAGCCAGGCTGACCCAGATCTAAGGACTTGGAATCCTTGAAAGGAGTCAGAGGAGGAACTGACAAAGGTGGAGTAGTGGATGTACTGCCCTCCTAACCCAATGAAGCAGGAGCAGTAAGGATAATTGGCTGGCCCTGCACCGAGAGGATTTTTCTTACTAACCTCTCCACATCTTCTTCTGTAAGGCTTCTGGAAGAGTGAGTGGAATTCCCTAAAAGAGATTTTCATCTATCCTGGATGGAACTGGATATATAGAGGGTGAGTACTTAGTTCTGCCAAAATCACCACATTCACAATTCTTTGCATCGGATCTGTGGGATTCTGATCCAATGTGTCTTTAAATTTGTTAGTCTTCAGATCTGAAGAGGCAGTCGGATCTGAGAACTGTAACTTAATATGCTTCTGATCCAAGGAAGTAGTTGGATCTGAACATTTTTGTCTTTTCTTTTTTGGATCTAAGGTATCCAATGGATCTGAAAAAGATCTTTTAATGGATTTCTCCAAAGTCCTCAAGGAAGATGTTGAGGTGTTTGGAGCAGGAGAGATTTTTCTTGATTTCTGAGGAGAAGCTCCAGATAGTGCTTCACTAAAGGAGGATGGGAGTGATCCCTTCAAAATAAGTTTGTTCTTGTTCAACCATGGCACTTTTGAATGCATGACAAATAGCACAGCTTTCTTGGAGATGATGGGGTCCAAGATAGTGCACACAAAGAGTGTGCGAGTCAAAAAGAGGGATTTTCTGCCCGCATTTACCACATTTTTTAAACCCTGCTGGGCTTTTCTCTTTTTCTGACATCCTGAAAAAAACGGATGTTGGGAACCAAATACCAACAATGATAACAACAGAAAAAAGTACACTGTAAGACAGTAACTATCAGAAAAAGACTAATTAACACTAAACTATTTAAAGTACTATAAATATTTTTTTTAAACAAAGAAGGGGAAGGAAAAGAAAAACTGCTTACAATGGTAGCTAAGACAAGCATAGGATATAGCAAAAAGGGAGACAAATTACTAGCAATATTAATTCCCAGAGTACACTAGTGCAGAAGACAGAAAGATAAAAAAAAAACAAGGTAAAAGATTATTAAAAAGGAGAAAACACATATCCACACATAAAGTCTATAACCATGTCTTTCACTATGAGGAGGCAAACCAGATCTGAGGTATTTGGGGTTGGTACTTTCTGGGTAAGTGAGAAGCTTGTCAGTTCTATGTTACCATGAACTTTTACAACTGCCGAGTCGGATCCAACAATTCTATTTCAAACCCATCAGTTCACGACAAAATGAAAACTGACAACATCCAATCATAAATTACAATACAGGTGATCATAAGATAGGAACTATCCCAAGAAGCGTTGAGAAACTAGAGATAGGTGAAAGAGGAAATTAGTTGATAGCAGAGAACAGCATAAATGGAGGGAGCTTTTTACTTGAAGGCAGAAATAAAAGAGGAATAAGGATTATAAGTACAAGATGTATTCTGGAGTGGTGTGAAGAAAGTTACAAAAAGGAGGTAACCTGTGTTGTGGCGGGAGAGTGACTAGCAGATGATATCAAGCACTGGCAGGTATATGTACTGAGGAAGTAATTCTTTTTTTTTTTTAAGTTTGCATTTGAATTGGTGGGGATTAGTGATTTCAGGAAGCAGTAATGGAAAGGAATTCCACAACTTGGCTACACAGCAGGAGTACAGAAGAGCTCCACATGATTTATGAGATTTGTGAGAGAGTAACATTAGACAGGAACAGAACAGTTTTGTGAGGCATGTGCTATAACAGTGAATGTTTGTCTTCGCTTTTATATCTTCGTTCATAACATTTGGGTATCAGCACATTTCAAAGTTGTTCCATAAGTGGACAGAAATCCCTCTGTCCAATCCATATTTAACTGCTTGAAATGCATGCATCTGGTCAGGAGGTGGAGCTGTCACACAGGTTGCAGGATGGAGTACTACTTTAGATTTCTGGAAATTAAATCTCACATAAAAAAACATGCTGCAGTTGGCATTTTTTACTCTGCTGCGGTACCTTCAGGGTCATACTTAAAGTTACCTAAAGAAAAGGCTTAAAAGGGGACTTAGTAGCACTTTTCCCACAAACAAATCAAGTTACAGGAAGGGGGAGTAGCCTTCCAATGTGGCTTCAGATGTAAGACACTTTTAAAAAGGAGCTGAACTGCGGGTATATATGAATGTAATCCAAGAAAGGCTCCCGAGGGGGCTGCATTAATCAAGCAGAGCAAAGGGTCATAATGTGCTAATAACAAAGGGCCATTTCAGACAAATGGATAGGGTAGTCAGAAAGACAGGCCAATTTGAATGAATTAAAGGTTTTGCTTTTTGTACATGACAGAAAGCCTTATACTTTTTCACCAAGAAAAGAAGGAATACTCCATGATTAGGATGTGGGACTTACTGACTAACATCTCTATGGAAAATAAATTCTTGCTGGGTACTAAAATGTCAGAAAACACAATATCAAATGAACACACTGTAAAATAGAGGATACACAATCCTGGATTGTTATTGT
The DNA here is from genome assembly GCF_019279795.1 of Protopterus annectens. Classification (NCBI taxonomy): domain Eukaryota; kingdom Metazoa; phylum Chordata; order Ceratodontiformes; family Protopteridae; genus Protopterus; species Protopterus annectens. Next base: position 290,230,089 of record NC_056732.1, on the reverse strand, counting down.
TGTAGCAGATCGTCCTTAAGGGTGAGTGGAAGGACAAAAAGGTACCCTCTTGTAAAAGGGCGAGTTATATCTATATAGGCCAACAGGGGCTGGCATGATCATCTTGACTTTTTTATCATTTTTCTTTTAGTAAAACTCTCTGAATTAGAGAACTCGAACATAATTAGAAAGCATGCTTCAGAAGTAATCTATCAAATGACAATCTGGGTTCTCTTCCATAACCTTGCACCAGGAGGCATCTAAAGAAAATCTCAGACACCTCTAGATTTAATGGCTTCTTGTTATTCTATTAGAACTATTCAGATAAAATGACCTGTGATGATATTTCAGTCCTTTGACAGATGATGGATGGAGCCAATATCCACAATTTCAAGGCACTTCTGCATCACTAGTGCAAATGAGTACTGCTCTACTAGTCATTCACCACATGACAAAACTGAGTTGTGCATAACAAGATAGTGATGAGGGAAGACAGACACTGAAAAGAAATTAAGATGAAGAAACCAGAAGGAAGGTGGAAGTTGGAACTTGGGGAGATAAGATGCTGAAGAGGTGACAGTAAAGAACTTACTATAGCGAATGGGCTTTGCACCATAAAGGGGGTTTACTGTTTGAGTAAAGGGAAGATGCAAGGACAGCAAAGATGGGTATTTGTACTTAATTCTGAGTGTGTTGAGGAAAGTTTTAAGTATTGCATACAGTTTGTTGCTGCTAAAAGAATAATGATAGGTTAAAATGAGTGAAGAGTTGCAACAGGGGAGGGGAAGAAGGGAAATCTACTGCTTGTGGGGGGGGGGCAAGGAAAACAGAGATGAAAGAAGTACATTGAAAGAAGATAAGTCAGCCAAAGTCTGCTGCCATGTAATATTAGTGTTTCACAGATAAGCAAAAAATCCAAACAGTTTAAACAAATACAGGTAGGAATAATAATTCTTCAGGAAATATTTTTAAGAAAGGAAGAACCTGAGGAGTTAATAAGGAAAGGCTTCATGGAGTAATACTATGCTAATACACTGGAAGGGTGGATAAAAGGAGTGATATTACCTATTAGGAGTCCCCATCAGTTTTGATGAAGAGTGCATCAATGCACATAGTGGAGATATGTGTTAGTAAAGGGCACTTGGAATGGAAACACAGTAATGTTGGGAAATATATACACGTTGACCAAGTTAGGAAGAATGGAGTTAAAGCAAATATTGTTAGATTTAGTGGGATTCCTACAAGGAATTAGAATAGTAGCTGGAGAATGGAATTTCGTTTCAGCAAATGAAGATATAGAGGGATAAGTATCAGTAGGATACAGCTAGAGGGAGTGGTACTGAAGAATATAGTGAAAATATATGGAATGCAAGATATAGGGACTAGGTTGCCAGAAAATATGCCATTTGCAAACCAGCCAGTGGAGCACATGGCACGTGGTCAAGGTTAGCCAGAGTGCATGTAATTAGAGACCGTGACTATTTAGTAACAGAAATGAAGATATATTCAGTATTACTATCACTAACACTCACTGGTGCTAGTAGGGCTCACAGATTTGGGACAGGGTGAAGGTCAAAGAACTGGAGAATTAGCAGAGGTTTGTTGAAGAACAAGTAGAAGAGGAAAAGACTGCACAGGGTAACAAAAAGAAATGATCCTAAATCAACAGATGCATTGATTAGATGTTGTTGGAACGTGGGCTGGAATTAAGAAGACATTTTTTCTTCTTTCAGCTTTTCCAGTTAGGGGTCATCACAGTGGATCATCTGTCCGCTCATGATTGGCAGTGGAGTTTTACCATGTCGAGTTGCCAGCCTGGCGCCCAACCTTCCACAGAAGACACACACATGCACACACTCACACCTAGGGCCAATTTAGAGTGTCCAATCCACCTACTGCATGTCTTTGGGATGTGGGAGGAAACCGGAGTACACGGAGGAAACCCATGCGACCACAGGGAGGACATGCAGACTCCACACAGAAGGCACCCCAGCCGAGAATCGAACTGGAGAACCTCTTGCTGTGAGGTGGCAATGCTAACCGCTGCACCACCGTGGCCACCCTGGAATTAAGAAGACATTGAAAGAAGAAATTTAGAGTCAAGAGCAGAAAAACTGGGAAGTAGAGGATAAGTTAAGGAAACTGTCTAGGATGAATTAGGCTGTTACAGGAAAAGTAGGGAGAGGCTGGACCAGTAGAACAGAGAGAGAGAGAGAGAGAAGCTGGAAAGAGAGAGAGAAGAGAAGCTGCTTTGTGGGAATATCTAGAGGAGACTTTAGAGTGCAAGCAGATAGTATTAAGATGCAATGTTTAGGGAACAAACCAAAGCAGCAGAAAGTTTTACTGAGTAGGTGGAGATGACTGAAAGTTAAGAGAGAGAGAGTTTAAAGGCAAAGGATCCAAAAACAGGTGGGATAGCAATGGACCCAGAAAAGACAGGAAAGATATTTAGTGATTATTATGAAAGTTTACATAAGTATCAGAGGAATCAAGAAGAGTGGACAGCAAGGCTATACATTTTTGGAAGCAGTAGATATTCCAGTATAACAAGAGAAGAATGATTAGATTTACCCAGGCCTAAAACAACACAAAAGACAGAGAAAAGGATACATTGTCAGTTATTAAGGAAATCCAGTGGATGGAATGGGCTCCCAACACAAATGTTAAACAGGCCAATAATCCCACTATGCATAAGAAGTTTAATGACATTTTGGAAAAGCATAGGATCCCTGAGTCACAGCACAGACAGCATTATTGATAAAGGCCTTGGTCCTTCCAACCCAGCTTTGTACTGCCTGATATCACTTTTAAGTCATGATTATAAAATCTTTGAGCAGTTCTAGCTGAGACTGTAGCTAAAATTCTCCCAAAGATAGATGGATGGGATTGATGTGGGTTTGGAAATGGCAGGCACACTTCTGATAATATTTTAATGACACATATGATTCACAGTGAGGCTGACTGGGGTGAAAAGAAATTAATAGTTCTGGCCCTAAATGCAGAGAAGTCTTTCAACAGGTTTCAGTGGGAACAATTGTGGGCAAAAATGCATAAAATGGATTCTCCCTTCAAGTTTATTAAACTGTTTCAAAAAGTATACACATGGTCAAATGCAGTAGTAAAAATTAATGCAAGCGTGACATCGCAGTTTGAAATCAGAAAGAGAACGAGGCAGGGGTGCCCCTTGCCTCCACTATTATTTGCTCAGAAATAGTCACTAGCAAAGAGGATAAGGAGGGCAGATATAAGGGTATGGAATTGGGGTATAGATGAGGAAAAATAAGCTGCATTTGCAGATGATGTCCTAGTGTATATAAACAAGTCAGATAAAGATATTCCAAAAGCATTTGACATTTTAAGGAAATTTACATAAATTTCTAGATACAAAGTTAATGAAGACAAAAGAAAAGCAATTTCTGTCAATTATGTCCCATCGCACAAGCTGATCCAACAGAATCCACATTTTGGGGGGCATTACAGGTTATAAAATTTAGGGGTCTTGATTACACAAAAGTCCAATGATTCACATAAGCAGAATTGTGAGGAGATTAGGGAGAAAACAGCAAAGTAGGTGAAAAATTGGAATTGTATGACACTTGACCTGAAGCAGAGAATACAAGCAGTGAAAACATTTAGAACCACTTTCATACTTTATGCAGCATAAGTGATTGTTTATGGTGCAGGTAAATAAAACAGTGAGTGGCACAGAAGAGCAGTAGTAATATATATATATATATATATATATATATATATATATATATATATATATATATATATATATGTGTGTGTGTGTGTGTGTGTGTATATAAATATATATATATGTATATATAGATATATAAATCTACTTTAAAAACTTGAATGACCAGAATCACGAATTTCATATGATTGAGACAAAAATTGCAAAATGTTAAAACACTGAAAGTTCAAATTATCAACCTGCATCATATTGAAAATGTATATGAAAAGTAAAGCCAAGATGATCATATATATGCCTATACCTTTAAATATTTCTACTATGTACTTTACCATCATGGGAGACTTTACGTTTAACATAAGAAAAACTACAGACTCTTCCTGGTAAACAACACTATGGTAAATATTTACTAACATGTTAACCACTATGCAAAAACACTTCAGGTGGGAAAACATTTGTTGTGTAAGTAGAATTGTGTTTAAAATTGGAAAAAGAGAATACATACTGTATCTGTAGCTAATGGAGAACTTTACTGTTAAAACTGTAAATATTGTACATTTGACTTTTACAATCTTGTAACCATGCTGATGTACATGTAAACAATGTAATTACTACTCTGCATCTTAGTAAACTAATCATAATTTAGAGCACTTGAACTTAACACTTAAAAGAAATTGCTTTTTATTTTTAAAACTGCATATATTTTCTTTACATACTGCATGGGTTGAGATATAGAAACGCCTTATATACAGCTTAAAATTTGATGTTATGAACGTCAGTATTTTGCAATTTCAGTGTTTTAACATTTTGGGATTTTCATCTCGATCATATGAAATTCTCGATTCTGGTAATTTGAGTTTTGAAATTAGATCCATATATGTATATATATATATATATATATATATATATATATATATATATATATATATATATATTTGTATGTAAATCTATATAAATATATAGATATAGATACAGATAGATATGTAGCTATACAGATATATGAGGAAAAGGCATCCCAAAGTTTCCTGGCAGAAATTGATACTTCCAGTAGAGAATAAGGGATTGACTGTACCTCTTCTGCAACATTATCACAGAGCGGCACAGCTGAGAATTATGTACTACCTGCAAAATCCAGTCTAATGCAAAGTGGAAATGGATTATACCAAAGGCAGCAAGATTATTGCCCAGACCTAGTGTCAGATTCTGAAATTGGAGGGGGGTATATGGGGAAAATTCACGACAACTCAGTGTTACTAATGAAAGTGAAGGAATACAAGGAAGAGAAAACTAAACTTGGGCCGATAGGTTTATTTATTTATTTCCAGTTTGATAACCAGGGAAGGTCCACTGGGCCCAGAGGGCCCATTTTCAGTGGAGGCCTGGGGAGAAAAGCTCCGTATTACATACAATTAAAACAAGCATAGAGTTTTACATTTATGCAATTATACATACAATTATAAATGTTTTAGAAAACAAATGTAAAATTATATTTAGAGTTGTAGCAAACTGAAAAGGTACACAATGAAAGGAAGAAAAGAGGACACAATTAACAGACAGTAGGGATAGAAAGCTATGTACAATATTTACATGGTAACCATTCGTTAGATTCAGAGCAAGTCAGTTGTAGAAAAAAACAGCATGTATATGAGGAAGTACATGTATAAGCGACATTACATTTCCAATTCTGGGAGAGGTGGGGGTGGAGCTGGGATTTGAAGAGTTCAAAGCTTGTAGTGATTCTTAGCAGGGGTGGGAGGGAGTTCCATTTTTTGGCTAATGAATAGGATAGGAGAAATTGGCCAGGGGGACGTTTTGGTTTATATACATAAAGCAGATTTTGTTGGGCAGATCTAAGGGATCTGTGCGGAGTGTAGAATGGTAAGATATTATTAAGAGCAGGGCATGCAGTAGGTTTAAAGATTATTTTGTGGGCTGTAGTAAGTTAAAGGTAGACAAGGTGGTTAGGAAGCACTAGCCACTTTAGCATGTAGAGAGAGGTGCAATGATGGGAGGAGTGTTTAGATTTAGTAGCGAATTTAGCAATTTTGTTGTAGCAGATTTCTAGTTTTGAGGAGATGGTAGTAGAAAGATTGGTTAGAAGTGGAGAACCATACAATAGTGATGGTAGTAAGTAGGTAGAGGCTAGAGTTTGCCTTGTAGCTGGAGAGAGAAAGTGAGCATTTCTGTTTAACATACCTAGCTTCTGATGGGTCTTTTGATATTAAGTTGGACATGTGTATTGAATTTTAGGTGTTCATCAATAGTGATCCCAAGAAGTTTAGCAAAGGGGACAACTTCTTTAGTGGAGTTGGCATGGCTGATGATATTGAAGGATTTCTTGTCAAATGTGAGGGTTTTTGAGGGAGAGAAAATAAGGATTTTGGATTTATTGGCATTAAGTGAGAGATGGTTTTGAAGCATCCAGTACTCAATAGTTGTAAAGGCCAATTGAGTTTTTGCCTGGAGCTCAGGGAGACTAGAAGCAGAGCAGACTAAAGTGGAGTCATCTGCATATTGCACTATTTTAGTGTTAGGAATGGCAGTGTGAAAATCATTGATAAATACATTAAAAAGCATTGGTCCGAGTATGGACCCCTGGGTAACCCCGGTTGGGGTAGGTAGGAAGGTTGAGGTACCAGTCTGCCATTTCACAGCCTGGGATCTGTTAGAGAGATAACTGTGGAACCAGGTAAGGCAGTTTTGAGAGATTGAGGTTAGAGAGGTGATTCAGTAGGTGGGTATGGGAGATGGTGTCAAATGCCTTGGATAGGTCTAGGAGGACAGTGGAAACAATTTCTCCAGAGTCACGAGCATGGTTTACTATATCTAAAAAAGAGAGGAGAGCAGTTATTGTACTATTGCCAGGATGGAAGCCATGTTGGGTAGGGGTAAGGAGTTGATTATTGATGAGGAAGGGCATGAGTTGGAGATGCATGCATTTTTCAAGGATTTTTGAGATTGGGGAAAGAATGGCTATGGGTCAGAAGTTAGAGATGTTATTATTTTGCCTCCTTTGTGGAGGGGCAGGATAAAGGCAGCACACCACAATTTGGGGACATATGATTCCTGTATGGATCTATTGATGAGAATGCTGATGGGGATGGCGATACCATCTGCGGCAAGCTTTAGAAAGAGTGAGGGAATATTGTCAGGGGCGTTGGAGCATGGCTTAAGTTTGGAGAGACGCTTTTTGAAGTAGGAGGTTGAGATTGGTTTTAGATAAAAAGTGGGGGGAGGATTGGGAGTGGGGGGTAGAGGAGAGGAAGGGGAAGTTGGATTGAGTGGAGGGGAGGAGATGTGGTTGGGGAAGGTCTTAGTGAATTCAGCTATAGAGTTAGTAAAAAAGGAGTTGAAGAGGGTAGCAATTTCTGTATCAGTTTTTTTTGTTGTCAGGACAGGGATTGGTTTTGGTACCTGGATGCAAAAGAGAGTTAATGGAGTTCCAGAATTGTTTGGGATTTTTGGAGTGGGTAGACCAAAGTTTAATGTAATATGATTTTTTTATCTTTTGTAACATGCTTTTTGGTTAGGTTGCGGAGTTTTTATATTTTTTGGAGGGTAACGGTGTTTATTTTTGTCATAAAGTTTCCAGGTTTTGTCTCTTTGTAGCACATTATAATGATAAAGAAATGGTTCAAAAGGGAGAGAAAAGTGTATTATTGGGAGCTGATGTAAGTTGGGGAGAAAAGATTGGAGTGGATTTATGAAAATTTGAAAAGGTGTAATTCTGAAGTACGAACAACTATCTTATTATGGATGTCCATAGAACTGGTGTCCTGTACCACACTTTGTCACACCTGTTCCTGGAATGTCTTGTCTGTATTAAAGTTTTCAAGAATATGTATGCCAGGTGTATGAAGGGCCTGCAGTAACACCTAAGTCTCCTGGGTGATGAACTTTTCCAACCCACTGCAACTCTCATGGAACCCATAACATGACATGCACACCTGTGAGTGACACATGTCAGTCAGTCAGTGTGTATTAGCATGGCTGTCTATGGATGTCCTGGAAAACTGAATACTACTTCCCATATGGTGGCCACTTACCTGGCTGCTATTGTGTGATCATTCCCCTTTCCTAAAGAAAATGCAGCAAAGGGCTATTATCCTGACACCACTTACTGCAGCAACAGCATCTTAAACTCTGCATGTCTCTGTACACAGCATCTCCCTATATTAGCTGCTATGCCTCACCAAATGTACAGAGCCCATTGTGTCATATGTGGCATATCCAGCCTTGTGTGTGCATTGTCCCTGATGTGACACCTTGAAACTAGACATGACAGTGTCATGACACCATGCTATACACCTATGCTCACACACACACACACACACACACACACACACACACACACACACACACACACACACACACACACACACACACACACACACCACTTCTTGCATGTCCTTATTGCTGTCATTCATCTTGGGTGTTCAGTACAGCTCAGGGACACATTTCCAGGTGTCTTGACTTCCTTCTCTGTGGCTATTTCAAAGCCCACGGTCAATTTTCAAACAATATGGCGTTCCTGCTTTAAATTATGCTAATATAGTCCACTTCTTATACTCTTTATATTAATGAAGGAATTTAATGGATGTACCTCTTATTTCCATTCTACCAAACTGTCTGAGATATGTAGTGCAAACCTGGAAGCTTCTGCTCATTCTGGGGCTGCAGACATATATTTATTCACTGGATCTGTGAAATTTGTAGCACTGTAACTCTGCACTACAGGTGGCTTTGGTAGTGCCCTATTACTGTGGGAAGAAATATCCATGGAATTGTTTTGGCTAGGCTTGTATAGGCCTTAGAGCAGATGTACTAGCACCAAGCTATGAACCTATGATGAACAACACGTGGTTTCTAAATGAGCATATGTGCACACTGGGTTACCATTTTTCTGCTTGTGCACATCTGTGTCCATGCTTCAGATGCTTGGAAAAGCAGGGCTCTTGTGTGGTGTTGAAGGAAGACCAATTACTGTTGCTCCATAGGGGCTTTCAGAATCCCATGTTGTGCCATTATGATAGTGTTATCCGTGGTATCACACATTCTGGTCAGCACTGGAGGCTTCTTTATGGTGCCCACTGGTGGTACCACACAGATCTGATTAATCACTGGAAAGTCGAGTTTAGGGACTGAGAAACATAGTTTTACTCTAATCATTTTTTCATAGTCTTTTGACAGGTCCACCACTGCACTGTGTTCTTCATACTCTATCTTATAACAAGCAAAGAACAAGTTAACATGAAAATGCATTCGAGAGAGTAAACATAAACCCCATGCATAACTGTATTGTACTGCACAGCTGTAATGTTATAGAATAATGTGTTTTCTTTTGTTTTCTTTCCGCAGGTCTAGTGGTGGTAGTGGTGGTGGTGGTGACAGGGGAGCCAGATGATGACTTTGGTACTGGGTTACCAGGTCCACTTGTTAGCAATGAGATGGGAGTCACCCATCTGAAGGTGACCTGGAGCGTACACTGATCTTAGCCTCTGTCACCACCACTTAAGAGAGGAGCAGAGGCTGCCTGGAGGGGGGGGGGCTACCTTTTGGTCTTTCAGTACACTTGCATAGGCTAGTATCACATAATATTTGCTGACAGCTGACCATGCAACTCACCAGAATAGAATGTTTGCTAATATGGCCAGCTGAGTCACACAACTGCAGGCCTTGACTATCAGGTGACAGCAGACATAATGTGCACATGATGTCAGCCACAGAGTTGATATATCTGTTTGGCTTGGCCATGCCCTATTTCCCATCCAGGTGTTTTCTTGCCTTATGTTTCAATTCCCATATGTTGTTTGTTGCCCAGTCTTCTGGTCACCAGGTCTCCGTCTTCTGTCTGCTTGTGTGTATTCACTGTTTTTCCCATTTTTTGAGTCACTGCCACCCTGTCTGTTTGTTTTATGTTTGTTTGCCTTCTGCCATAGTCTTCCTATCTCTGCCTATCCCTCTTGCAGCCATTGCGTACTATCCATCCCAGTTCCCCTTCATCTTCTTATATTAAATGTGGAAGGTTAGCCAACAAAAATAAATCCTGTTATTCCCCCACCTGTCATTCCTTGTGGCTACCCTTGTGTGTTTTTCTCTGTCTGTTGCTCTCCTCTTTTCTGTCTGTCCTATCCTCCACTCCTCTCCATCTATGTGACAAACTGGGATGGTACTTTGCTGTGATAGCCCTACTTGGACTGTCTAACACTACATGGCAGCTACAAGTTAATACATGCTATGGGACACTTGCTATTTAAGAATGAAGTGCTTGGATATTAAATGTTACCTTTCCTGCTTTTAACCATTTAATGTACAGCCCTGTAAAATGCTAAAGGCAACGCATCTCTTGTGAAGCCCTGAAAACATTATTAATGAATCATAATTAATGTTAGACAGTGTTTGCAGATACTAGTATGAAATATTGCTCTACAGTCAACTATTCACTGCTAAAGCAGAAGTTTACTGCTGCCATATGTTAGTCTTTCAAACCATCATGACTGCTTTAATCCAGGGATTGCATATTCTGGCAATTGTTATGCAAAATTATGATTAGCGATTATTGAAACAATGTGTAGGTAAGTATCCATTGGAGGCAGCAGTATTGAATTTAGAGGGGGAAGTAGCATGGAGGATAAAATTAAAAAATAAGTTTTATGTCACCACAAAAGTTTTTTAGTACCAAGAACATATTAACGCTATCACAAAGACTATCTGTAGTCCAGACAAGAATAAATGTATAAGTATATTAGCAGCTGGTAAATCATCTGTTGGCCAGTGCCGGCAGACTTCATAACTGCAGTTTTGGCAGTTTCTTTTTAATTTTATTTTCATATTTTTTTCATTTATGATGTCTTCTCTCTTTTAACCTGGCAGTACATAAACACTGACACCCAAAATCTTGGTAAAGGCTATGGGGTGCTCAATCGGAAGGTCAATTATTTTGATGTTTTAATTTGCCTGACTGCCACATCATTGCTAGCTGACCACGGTTTACTAACGTCAGCAGATTTCCAGTTAAAATTATAAAAAATATACTTATTCCTGTTGACTGAACATGAATAAATATGAGGTTTTTAGTTTGCTACTGTTTCAGTCAGTTCAAGCATTCACCCTAATTAAAGTCTTGTGTTTAATAGTTTAAGCACTATTTTCATAAAACACGATGAATCATTTTTAACACATGGAAAATAGATATGTGCTACCAAATAATATGTACTTATTAGTGAAATTCCATCAATAAATAATTTAATATTTACTTCCTGTTTGCCCACTTGATATCTGAGCTAAGTGTAAATATAATGTGGAGATAATGACGGCTGAACTCACTGATCTTCAAAAGAGTAGAAACTTGGCTGTCTTTGAAAGCATCTGCCCACTGTTTTAGTGGTACAGCCTTTTACTTGCTCAGAATAAGATTTTTTTGTACTTCAAAAGATCAAAGCCACTGCAATGAAAGAATACTGAGCTTGTGACTGGCACAAAGTTGTGTCGGTGCCCAATTAGCTGATCTTCAAACAAATTACCAGCTTTGTTCTGAAGGTTTACTACAGAAATGAGCAGTATACAGTTGCTAAATGATGCCCTATAAGAAGAGAACTGTATATTCAAATGTCTAATCCAAAGGGTTTTATGATTATAAATCAGAATGGTCTTCAACAAAGGAAAACAACAGTCAATATCTTTGTTTTTTTTTTTTTTTTAGTGGTTCTGTCATCCTTAACTTTTGAGATCTCACCTTTTGTTCTTGCATCCTCAAATGTAACACTTGGTGTGTACTTTTCCCAAATGAAATTATTTAAAGTAAATTGCACATCTGCATGACAGATGTATGCAATGAACTCCCTAACTGTGCTGATACTGACCCACACCAGAGATGAGCCTTTTGTATTCCCTCTAGTCAAATCCAATTTACAACTAAGATGGAGGCTATGAATTCATCTTTTATAATGTTTTGCTTTTAAAATAACCTGAAACATGTTTCTACTGTGACTGCTCATGTGTCCATTTTTTTCTTTTTTATTAATTGTTATACTTTGGTCTGCCTTTTATTCCAGATTGCTTTCTGCACTTTCTCCATTGCCTCATTATATAGTCTTCTATTTAGGTTCACTGGACACTTCCAGGCTAAGTATCATCCTGCCATGGCCTCCTAAATAACCTTTTTTCTCATGTCAGAAAACTTTAAGAGTAGTACATGCAGAGAGAACTGCAGTTAGCATGCTCTTACATTATAATGCCAAGTTGGCCCATCCCACAAAGAAGCATTCACAATGACTGCCATTTAGCTACCCTATTTACAGGCTGGCCTTAGGTGAATTGATGTTCTAGGTGAAGGGCTTCATGGCACCCCCACTGCCTACTGCCCCCCATCCTGTAGTGCTACCCCTTATTACCCACCCATCCTGGCCACCCTACACTACACAAATTAATTTTTCCTTTCTTTTCCCACATTTTGTCTTATTCTTGAGCTTTGTCCGGAAGCCATGTTTTTCTATATGCAATGAGATGCATTTAGAGTTTTTTAAATCCTTTTCTACTAATGAAAGTTGAACAAAAATCCTAACCATGGGAAGAAATTCAGAATTACTGTTCACCTCTAATTTTTACTTGCATACTTTCAACACATCCTAACTGTCCAAGACTACAAAGTAATAAATGTTTAGGAAAAATAGCTGAATTAAGCCAGGGGTCTGAAGGGCCACTAGGCCCACAGATGCTATAGGGTTATAGATGCTCTGAGGGACATTTTAGAGCATTTTGCAAACTTTTTATACAGAGATGAGTTGAACAAAAATCATGAGGAAGGAAAGAAATGCAGTCTTTTTTTCAAGGAAAAAGTATGTTGTATCCAAGGCTTAATGTCAAAAGCTCTAAATAATATTACACAGTACACTGAGAAGACAAATGTTTGAAAGGCTATATAACCTCTTTCTAGGTATCCCTCTAGTATTACATTGGGATGAAAGCAGAGCCACATATGGCTGCAGTTATATATTTCAAGTGTCTGCTGTCATGCATATACTCAGCCTTCTTCTTTGTCCCTACTCCCAAAAAGAAGACTGTTCGACTGAGACAAAACTGAAAGAATACATATAATGGAGTAACATATTTCAACTTATTGTTGTCAGATGTATATAAACATTGCCCCTTACCCCAACCTCCAACAGATAGCCACCTGTATATATGGCAGATGTTTAACTGTGAAAAAATGAAATAAACAATAATCACGGTAATGTATGCCAACTTGTTGTTCTTGCATTGTGGAGTGCCCTTGTACAAACTATAGTGATATTATTTACACTCCTATCAGCCAGTGAGAAAAGTTAAGGAAATAATGACCATACTGTCCCCAGCCCCCACACAAACTTTAACAACCTTCTACACATAACTCTGAGGTTTGATTATTAGGAAAATTGAAGTAACGAACACAGCATCTTCAGATGTCAGCCAAGTTATAACACCCTTCTGTATGCTATTCTGAGCATGGTCACTTTTAGAACAGGTGGGGTTGAATGCAGACGCCACAACTAAGTCCACATCCAAGTCCATTTATGTAATCAAGGATGGGTGGTCAGAAAGCCCCTAGAAACTTGATGTTCTGTTTTCCATTTTATGCCTAATTATTTAAAAGATAATGACTTGTTAACTGCATTTTTTCAGCTACCCAGAAGACTTGTATGTGCTGTCATTATTGTATGTGTCTGTAGATAAAATTGGTGATATTTTTTGCATATAAACACACACACACACACACACACACACACACACACACACACACACACACACACACACACACACACACACACACACACACACACATATGCTGCACTCTCACCTTCAGGGAAATTACAGAAGCACCAGTTGACTAGTGGCATGTCTTTGAGGAACTGTAAGAAATTAGAGCACATGGGTAAAGCCATATACAGACAGAAATGGCAAGAATACTCTACATAGAAAGTAAAAGCCAACACCTCAGCCAGAGAAAGGCACTGCGACATGGTAATGGTACTCACTACACCGCAGTGCTGTTGAGCAGTTAGCACATATCTCGCTCTTGCCAAACCATCAAAGACTGACACCTGTCATGTGCAAGCCCGATGTTGTCATGGTAACTGAAAGAAATTATGACCATCTTTTTACTATTAAATATAGTGCAACTGCCCTACCACAAGCATAACGGCAATGCTGATGATTGTGATGGAAAGTGAAAAAACATAGCCAATTTGTTACTCTTAAACACGCTGCAAACTGTACAACACACATTCACAAGCAAAAGTCACAGCAATACTAGTTTTACACTGATTTCAATAACTACATTACATCTGTGTGTCACTGCATCTGCCATACCAACTCAGTGACTGTTGTTTAATAGTGATAAAAAACAGCAGTAGTAAGTCACTTTTATTAATAGTGGCTTCTGTACCCTTCAATTACAGTCATTTTACTAACTGTACCTCACAGATGTTTGACTGCAATAAAAAATTAATCACAGCAGAATATTCAATCTGACTTCACTCATATTTGCACTTGCCCTGTAAAGCCAAATTAGTGGCTGCCTAAACTGAGCAAGTGACAACAGGTGCAATTACTTTCATCCACAGAAGTTCATAATCCAACCCAGCAGTTACAGTCACTTCTGTGTGTGCTTCAGGCGTCAAAATGTGATATAGATTATGGATGTGTATTGCATTTCATCTAAAGGCAATATAAACATTAGCCAGATAATAAAGTACTCCAAGTTGCTTCACTCAAATTGCATTAGTCTAGCAAAGCCAAAATAATCAACAAGCAATGATAGTCATTTTTCTCTATCTCAGCTGTTCAACTCTCACTGAAAAAAAGGGAAGGGGCAGGGCACACTAATACAAATGTATTTGTATAACTATCAACCCAATTTTCTGTTTCTGTAATGTTGAACACTAGTTATTACAGTGTGGAACTAATAGGCAAAAGGTGGAACACTTACTATTAGCTTTTTCTGGGACATTTACAGCATAATTAATAATTATTCTTTTCTACATACAAAAAACAATTTTGATGAACCAATGTTCTTTAATATTATTTACCATGGATATTTCTAAAAAAGAGAAAAAAATATTTCCAATATGTGTGTGACTGTCTTTTCAGTGACAAGCAGAGTGGAACATTCTCCATACCTCTCAACTTCATTTTTCAAGAATTTTAGGCAAAGCCAACAGTAATGGGGAGTCCCCATTTGCAAATCAGGGACAATGTTTAACTATTACTCATATTCACTTAAAAGGTTAATAGAACAGACTTTAGACAAATATGCATTTTTGAACCATAAGAAGGATTAAACTATATTATCTAGTGTATTTATATGTAATCCTCAGAGATTTACAAAAATTATCAAATAATAATGATTGACAAGTGATATCCTACCAGTGTTTAAAAAATATAAAGCAAAACCAGCAGAGGTATTAAAAAAAAAACATCTGAAAGAGAAAACCATCCCTGGAGATTGGGAGATTCTGTTCTTAAAACTGTAAGTAAGCATTGAGACTGATGGATCTGAACTGCTGATATGCAGTGCTTATCTCACATTCATTCACTGAATACTAGCATTAACCTAACTAGGTTAACAGCACAACCCTGTTTAAGAAACATCTGCAATAAGAGAATGAACATCCTTTTATTTGTCCTTATCCACAACCAAATGCAACTTTTAAATGTCATGGATGATCAGTGGACCCCACAACCAGTGGTATTATGGGTGCCAAATGCTGGCTATCAAGGCAATTATATTAAAAAATGTAAATGCTGACTGGTGACTGCAGTCAGCACAGCCATTGCAAAATCCTAGATTACTCATAAGAATGAGTTTGGTAGCCACAATGAAATATAAATAAGTGTGTCAACTGTAACAGAAGTGTCCACCCACCATTTCCCCTTCACTCGTTGCCTAAATGCATGGAACTACATTTATTATAGGGAGAAAACACAACCACACCCAACAAAATAATGCACATATTATTTGCTTTCAGTATTTGCAATTTCTAAATTGTAACCACAATTATTGTGTAAGCTACAAAGTCATTGGTAAACTAAAATTATAGTGGCATACACAAGAAGTCAAAGGCTGTATTAAACGTATGAACCAAAATAATCTTGGCCATACCCTCTAGAAAATAAAACCATTCCTACTCACTAGTCATTGCTTACTTATGGTTGACAAAATCTGAATGTAAAATGGTATTATTTCTTTTTTAAACAATCATGATGTAGCATTTAACACGGTCACATGTTTACGCTGCTTTGCAGTATAAAAATATACAATATCGTCATGTAAGAAGAACAGAAAGTTAAAAGAACCATTTAAGCTTAAAACAACAAACATACATGTTAAAGTAATAGTTCTATCATTTGGTGGCATTTTTGAAGATTATATTTTTTATATGCCATTGCATTGCAGCAAGATACCAGGCTTGGTGTGAATAAGCCAAGTTTTTCAATGGCTGACCTTATCTGGTCTCTTAGGCATTACTCTAGTTTCCAAACCAAACCAGCCAGGAGTAAACCCCACAAAACCTACATTCAAGCATAACATATTGGTACAATGTTTCTAGTCTTTCTCTCAAATTTTACAAAACATAAATTGTCCTCCCCTTGTTCACTCTGCCCCCCATACATGCACCCATTATTGTGGCACAGGAGATTTGCAGTTTTAGCCTTCAGTATACCAGCTGTGCTCACTCTTCCAGACAATCGTAAAATAATGAAACAGAGTACAATATCAGTGTAAGCATTTCTGCTCCCACAAAAATCAAAGTACCCTGTAGGGATACTGGTAGGCGTAGAGCATACCAATATCAATCACTGAAATAAAGAAAATGATTTACCCATACATCTTTGTTGACAGGGAGTGTAACCGAGGCATACAGAATTTATGTTGGAGTCTCTATGAAAAAGCTCTAGACATGCAAACCTTTAACAAAATATCACTATAGACATAAATCCCCAAAATACAGAAAATACTGTAAAAATAGTTGGAGTAAAGAAGTTATGTACTTACCATAATGTTCCATCTGTAATGTCTATTTTCATTCTTTCTCATCTGATGGGTTTGGATCCATTCCTTGGATCTGACTCGGCCATTATTAAAGCTTGTGGCAACCAAAAAACTGTTGAACTTCTCCCTTACCCATAACGCACCAATACTAATTTACCTCAGATCTTGTTTGCTAATTTTTTACCAGAAAGGAGTTATTAACATACATAAATATAGGAAATATAATGTGCTCAGTACAGAAAAAAAAACTATATTTGGAGCTCAATATAAGGACAGTGATGTCCTTCTAAGAGCTCATTCTTCCAGAAGTTTGTAAATAGAAAGGATGAGGGTTGGTGAGTGGGAAGATGAGGAAGAATGAAAATGGACAACACAGATGGAACGTTATGGTAAGTACATAACTTCTTTATTTCATTTTGTCAATTTTCATTCTATCCTCATCTGATGGGACAGAGTCCCCAACTACCTATAATCCAGGGTGGACTCTAAAGCAGGATATTCCTGAGCACAGTTGAACCAAATGATGCTCTACCCGTGAAGACCAGATCCAGTTTATAATGAGAAATAAAAGTATGAGGAGTAGCCTAAGTTGCTGCTACACATATGTCATCCATGGATGCGCTTGAAAGAAAAACTGAAGAATTTTCCTTGGACCTAGTTAAATGAGCTTGTACCTATTGAGGTAAGGTAATACGCAATTTGCTATAGACAAATGTAATATGATCAGTTAGCCATCTGGCTAAAGTTAACTTTGACTGGTTTGCCCAGTTTCAGTTCTGCAAAGGAAACAAACAACTAGTCTGTTTTCCTGATGTCTTTTGTTCTGCCCATATGTTGAGAGATGGTTAGCAAACTGGCTCACTAATAGAACCCACTTAATCAAAATAGGGGAAGCCACCTCAAGCAGTAGACCAGTAATGAGTGGCATATCCCAGGGATTGGTCTTTGTCCCTCTGTTATTCACAATATACTTCTCTGAGCTGCAGGCCAAAACCAGCGGACTGTGGCCGGCCAAGTTTGCAGATGACCGCAAGCTGAGTGCAGTCATCAATTCTCCAAGAGATGTGAGCGTTCTTCAAGTGGGTCTCACCCAAACAATGACTGGTGCCAGAAACATGGCTTCAAGCTGAATGCCAAAAAATGCATAATCATCCCCTTTGTGGAGAGTGATGTCCCCACATATTATCACATTAATAACAATGTCCTAAGCTTGCAATCATTCGTGAGGGATTTGGGCACCCAGCTTGATAGCAACCTGGCTTTTTACCACCACGTTGCTTCCGTTGTACGGAGAGCTTTCTACATGGCCCACCTCATAAGTAAGGGTATCTCATCCAGGGAAAAGCAGGTCATAATATCCCTGTATTCTTCCCTTATAAAGCCAATTACTGAGTACAATGCCCCTTCAGCATGTACCGAGTAAAGCACATGCAGCAGCTGGAGAGGCCACAGAGGTTCCTCACCAGTAGACTCCAGGGCCTCAAACATCTACCCTACACAGATAATCTAAAAGCCCTGTCCCTCTACTCAGTTTCATACAGACTTCTCAGAGGTGACCGCTGTCTGGCATACAAAGCAATCTCAGACCCCTCCTTGATGGGATTGCTGCATATCCACAAGTCAAGCTCCACTCAAGTAACCCATATACGCAACTTCATCTTCATCTGTGACATCAATAGTACTTGTTGGAAGGACAGATTTGTGTCCCAGAGATTCCCCACCTGTGGAATAGACTCCCTGTCCATGTCAAGCAGAGTACCTCATTATCCCTTTTCAAGTGCAACCTGGATAACTGGATGAGAAACAGAAAATACACCCCTGGGATTCAACCTATGTCCCTGATTGATAGCAGCTTTGGATGCTGACTTGTCTAAACATGAGCCAAACTTTTGGCTAGGTTTATAAGGGCCTCAGGGCCAATAGCCTAGTAACGTCTTATGATCTTATGATCCTACGAGCAGGTAAAAATGAATTGTCTATGAACATTCAATAAATGTAACATGTATTCACCTTTGTTTGCAGAATACTGAAAATTAATGGAACAATTGATATTAGATTCTGACACCACCTTGGGAAGGAAGGAAGGAGGCATTAGTTCATAGCATCCCTCTATCCTTGTGAAAGATCAATTATGGAAGTTTTGAAGACAAGGCTTGAATCTCTGAAATTCTAACTGAGGTAATGGCTACTCGAAAAAATAGTTTTCCAAGTAAGATACTTAAGGTCATATTTAGCTGCTGGTTCAAAGGGGGAATGTATTAGAGCTTGCAGTACCAGACTGAGATGCCATGGGGGAGTAGGATCCTTAAATGGAGGTCTCAAAAGTAGAGTGACTGCAAAAAAGCTCTGCATAATTTGTGAGGGGCTACTGAAGAACCTTTGAATCCAATATGAAAACTTGGTATTGCTGCTAACTGAACTTTACTGGTTGCTAAATTAGCCCCTTCTTTAATAAGTGTTAGAAAAATATGTGCTTAGACATATATAAACTGTTAGAAAAATATGTGC
This sequence comes from Protopterus annectens, assembly GCF_019279795.1. Classification (NCBI taxonomy): domain Eukaryota; kingdom Metazoa; phylum Chordata; order Ceratodontiformes; family Protopteridae; genus Protopterus; species Protopterus annectens. The sequence goes on along the minus strand of NC_056732.1, from coordinate 290,210,878 downwards.
TTAGACATATATAAACTGTTAGAAAAATATGTGCTTAGACATATATAAACTATTAGGGAAATGTATGCTTGGACATATATAAACTATTAGAAGAATATGTACTCAAACATATATGTAGTGCAAAGGTTGAAAACAGTATAATATGTAATGCATTTAATTCTATTTTACTAGAATGGTAGTAGAAATGAACTTGCATATTATTGCTTGAAGCTTAGCTGTAGTGTGATTAAAACTTTGACCCTGACAGTAGCTAGCTCGGCTGGCATATGTCTTTCAGTAAATATTATCTGCAAAGTTAGAAAGTAATGAATCTGTCTGTATGTGTATCTTTTCCTGCTTCCACCGAGGAGGATGGCCTTGTGAGCACTACCGAAGATAATGTCCAGCTGGTGGACAGAGAGACAAAGAAATGTATTAAGAAGACATTCATCCATTGTATTCGAACTAATCCAAAAACCTTGAATTAGTTACATCCTCGGAAAGACATTGTGACTGACCAGGTGCCTTGCAAGGCTGCAATATTCTCATGGGAAAAACTTTTTGAAAAAGCATTACATCAGCGTTTTCTTATGAACTATAGTGATGTAAAGGCCCTGTCACTGACCACGTCAGTGAGGTGGGCAAAAGCTGATTGTAAATAGTATAAAATGGAGGGTATTTCCTGAATAAAGTTAGTCAAAACTCTGTACATGTTTATGTATGGTTTTTTGCCTCCTAATGTACATTAGTAGAATGCATATTTGTTAGAACTTGAGCATCCTGTGTTACTGTCTGTCATTTTGAAAAACCTAATGATTTTTACAGTCTGATTTAACAATTTATTTAACATTTTGGTCCTTTAGCCGGAATTCCCTTGGTAAGCTACAGGTCAGAGTGCATGTAATAAATCTACACAGGAGGAGTTGACAAAATGGTTCTTCTTAAAGTGAAAAGACCTCCGACTGAATTGTTGTGTGTAAAGAGGCTGTCCACTTTCTGATCTGTGGCTGAAAAGCGGAAGACTGGGCCCCAAGAAGAAAAGACAGCGGTAAGCGGGAGGCTCAGGTAAGGAGAATTTCCCTCTTTGTCTTTGTTTTAGATCAGGGACCAGGTTACACTGTGCTATTGCTAAGGTTTGTGATAGCAGGGAGAGAGATAGTCGAAGTATTGTATCCTGAGTCATAGATCAGGGAATAACAAAGCAAAGTAAACAGTCATTCTAGACACTACTGTGGATATGGGGAAATAAGATACCACGTGGTACAAGAGAAGGGTTACGTAACAGTCTTTTTAAGACATGGGAAATCAGTGCACTAAAAAATCATGAGATCCGCCCCTAACGGATAATGTGAAGTATATGCAATTGCAGCAAGCAGATAATGTGAGATATTATACAAAATGTGTTAACAACTATGAATTTGATAGTAAACTAGATAAACTTTCACTAGTTAAACTCCTTAAACAAGCTTTAATCTGATGCAGGACGCCAGGCAAAAAGCAAAAGCAGCACCAACTAGGCATACCTCAAGCACATAGGTGGATTGAGGAAGCAAATTGTAGAAAAACAGAAGCTTAGAAAATTCTGAAACATTTTTAGACAACAGAGTGAAAGGTCTGACAGACAGAATCTCTGAAAAATGGTAACTTAGAGCAGACTGGACTTGCATTAATTAATGCATACAACAGGAAAATGAGACAATAGATGGATATTATGCTAGATTATTAGAATGCTTTAAACAACAATTAAAAAATGCATTTTTAAAAGGTTGCATTATCAGTAGCTTTATTACAAAGCATATGATAGATCACCAAATAAGCAGGCTGCAAGCCTTACTTGAGTATGCTGGACATACTGAAAAAAAGGGAAAAAAAGAGGCACAAGTCTTCACTGCTGAAGATTTGTATTACAGTCAGGTAAAAAGGGCATCTAGCTAGGGACTGTAAACAAAATAAGAAAGCAATGACAGAAGATAAAGGAGATGAGGACTGCTATATGATAGTGATAATAACCAAAAATCATCAGGAAAGGTTAATAAACAAAAAGAAAATGTAAATGTAGTAGAGGGAATAAAGGAAGTACAAACAGATGTAGAGGATAAAATGGAAATGAAATTTTAGATTTAGCATTGTTGAGCCTGGAGCTCTACCTAGCAGATACAAAGCCAGAAGTGACACTTCTGGTGGAGGGAAGGAAGTCAAATTCCTGTGTGACTCAGGAGCGCCACGCCACGACTTTGATACACCCCTCCAAGTTACCAAAACATTCTGAATCACCTGATTATATATTAGTAAAGGCAGCAAATGGACAGCTATACAGGGAACCACTCTCCCATAATATAGCAATAACTGACCCTGTTTCAGGTATGACTCAGAAAAGTAAAATTGTAGTTTCTGCAAAATATCCAGTAAACTTACTGGAAAGAGACCTTGTGCAGATATTTGGCATAGCAGTAGTTCCTACCATGCAGGGTATGAAAGCACAAAGACAAATGGATGCTTTTGTGGTGTGATCAGAGGGTGAAGCCTATTATTGGTACAGCCAGGACCTAGTTATGACTGGTCCAGGGGCAGTAACCAAAGAACTGATGAACGTAGCCATCAGTAAGGTACCCTCCCTTGACACTGATCAGCAGCACTTGTTACATTGTACTCTATACTACTGTAGCACACCAGGACCTGATAAGAAATATAAGCAAGAATTGTTCAAAAAAAAAAAAAAAAAAAATCCTGCTGACAGATTAATATTACAAACTTTATGTTGGGATACTGAGGGAAACAGTGTAGTAAGCTGTTCATTACCTCAGGCATTCATGAGATTGTATAAGTCCAATAGACTGCCACATGTCAGCTTGACAAAAAACAAAAGTGTTAAATGGGCAGACTTAGGGAAAAAAGGTAACAAAATGGGAAAACAGACTGATTTAGAAATGTCAGGACAAGGGATACAAAAACAAAAACTGAGTTGGTTGACACAGACACATACAGCTGTACACTTGCAATCTAGTGAGGACAGCTGATTAGCATTTTATTAAAAGAAAAGAAGAGGCCTTGTGTAAAATTCCAACAACTCTGTGGTCAACAGGCAAGTTAGATGTAGGGCTTATTCAAACAGCAGGACCAGTTACAATTACCCCAAAGTCAGCTTTTAGACCACAAAAAGACAATACCTTTGAGAAAGGATGCAGAAGTAAAATTAAGCCTATAATAGCAGCATTACTCAAAAAGGAGTACTGGTAGAATCTCCTGATTCACCATGTGATACTATTTCCTGTTAAAAGCAAACAGGAAATGGCAGATGGTACAAGATTTATAAGCTGTAAATAATGCAGTTGCCAGACCCACATACCTTGTTGAATGATTTAAAGCCACAACAGAAGTATTTTACTGTGGTAGATATAAGCAATGCTTTCTTTTCAATACCTATACATCCTGATAGTCAATATTGGTTTGCATTTACATTTCAGGGTAAAAGGTATACATATACTCGACTACCACAGGGATATTGTGAGAGCCCAATAATATTTGCAAAAAAAAAAATGGCTAGCAACCTGGCAGGGTTTACCCACCGGAAGGTAGTCAAATTTTACTTTATGTAAATGACATCTTGCTAGCAGCACCCAGCAGCAGTGCAGGGTGAATACAGTAGCATTATTAAAATTTTTTAGTAATACAAGGACAAAGTAAACAAAAGTAAGTTACAACTTTGAAAAAAAAAACACAGGTTAGATACCTGGGATATGTGATATCCAATAAAGGTAAAAAACTAGATAAAGGGAGAAAGAAAAGAAAAACCAACAACTAAGAAAGAAATAATGTCTTTCTTAGGTACAACTAATTTTGTTGGAGCTGGGTACCAAATTATTTTACAATGGAAAACAAAAGCAGAAATGGCTTTCTGCAGGTTGAAGCAGTTAATAGCTTCTTCATTAGTTTTAAGACTTCCAAGTTATCACAAACGTTTTTACATGACATCAGTATTAAAGCAACAACATGGGGATAAGCAATGCCCCATAGCTTACTATTCATCACAGTTAGACCCAGTGGTGCAATCTTTGCCTCACTGTGTACAAGCAGTAGTTGCAGCAGCAATGGCAGTGCAGGCTTCAGCCTCAGTAGTGTTGTTCCACCCTCTCACATTGAGAATGCCTCATGCAGTTGCAATAATTCTGCTACCAAAAAAGTTGCATACCTTTCTCCTGCTAGACATCTTTCATGTATGACCATACTGCTGAGTCAACCTCCTATGAACAGTTAGCTTTACCTAGACAAGATCTTACAGATATGCCCTTGGATGATGCTGAGGTGACATATTACGTGGATGGCTCATGCAAAAGGGGTCCTACAGGAAAGAATCATGCAGTAGTTACAGACACTGAAATTTTAAAGCACAAACTGTGCCACACAACTTGTATGCTCAAGCAGCAGAACTGGTAGCTTTGACAGGAGCATGTATTTTAGTAAAAGGCAAGAAAGTGAACATATATACTGATAATCAGTATGCTTTTTCTACAGTGCATGTGTTTGCACAACAATAAAGAAAATAGAGGGATGATTACATCCAGTGGAAAACCTATTAATCATAATTTATTTTGGAGCTATTAGAATCTATTCAGCTGCCTACCAAAGCAGCTATTTGTAAATGTGTAGCTCATACAAAACAACAGGATAAGATTTCAAAAATGCAGCTGCAAAGCAAGCAGCCTCAGACTCAGAAACTTTATTTCTAAATGAGGAATTACAACCCTCTGAGATTTTAGATTTAGACATGTTAAAAACAATGCAGATGCTTACTACAAAAGCAGAAAAACAAAAATGGGTAAAACAAGGTGCAATTTTGGAAATGGACTGTACATTTCCAAAGGAAAAAACAATATTGCCGTCTAATTTATTTAGATTTTGTTGAGCCATGGGCAGAGCCATGTCTCAACAGGGATGGTACAGTTAGTAAATAGAATATTCCAAATATATGGATACATAAATTATACAATAAAATTTTGTGCAGCTTGTCATACTTGTAACAAGCACCATGCACAAGGAGCATTTAAAAATATCCATTCCATACTATTTGTATGGACTTCATAGAGTTGAATAAATGTGAAGGAAGGAAGTTGATGAGTGAGACTCAGAAGAATTGGATTTGCTATTTACCTCTAGCATTGCTGAGCATGAAAACAGTAACAAATGTAAAGGGTTTGATCCCTTTGAAGTAGTATTTGGAAGGGCATATTATGTGCCTCAGTGGAAAGCTCTCATGCCTGCAGAGCTGGAGGCTGACAGTTCATTAGCTAATTATATAAAAACTGTTAATAAATAAATCTGTTTTGCAGTTTAACTCTTTTCAGATAAAAGAACTTTCAGCTGAATAAGAACTTTGTGACTGATACACAAGGGCAAAATGGCCAAGAGTAAAGCAAACAAAAAGCAGAGCAACCCAAGAACTATTGCATAATTATTTTGTTAACTGTGCATTTGTTGACTATAAGTGTGACAATTTTTCTCTTATTGTGGTTTTCCTGCACTCAACCACACAAGTGAAAGTGAGAAGACGTGATGAACTGTTTATAGACTGGCATCCAAACTTTAACACATACCTGGCCATGAAGTGTGTATACAGAGACTATGAACATTTCAAATTGCTGGGTTTGTACAGCTATACCAACAGCATATGAAAGACTGTTAATGTCCACTGTCCCTCTGGGGATAAAATGAGACTTGGGAAAGTTTTTTTAATACAGAAACTGTGAGATCACAGGACAAAATAGCTTTATTTTACCTGTCACACAAAAAGGAGTTGTATGTTTCTACAAAGTGATACCCTGGAGTAATGGTAATATAACAATGTCTTATAAATGTTACATTAAAGTCAGAAGTGGGGTACTGTTTGTGATACTAACTATAATTCATATCTGAGTTCAATGAAAACTACATTAACGTGACAATCCAGTCTTAACTAAGCAATTGTCTATTAAAGATAGAAAATGTTTCATGCAGGGATAAGTACCAAAGTAATGATTTTATTTGTGGGAAAAAGGCATATGAATGGTTACCTGAGAATTGGTCGTTATCTGGTTCCAGCAATAAGACATACTGCAGAATTACCTTTGGGTAAGATAGAAAATGTAAGGGAAACAGCTCAAAAATCTAAAGGTCCAGTTAAAACCTGTGAATCCAGTTGGAAAGAATCAAGCTGGTTGAAAAGACCATAATTCAGTAAAAGACAAAAGTAAATTGACTCATATGGACTTGGGCAACAGTGTTATATCCAGGGCAGGAATACCACCAGCCTATGGAGCAGTCAAATCGATCTGGGAGCTGAGGAAGCTGTCAAGAAGCCATGAGTAATGCAACTTTTTCCACCCTAGAATTGGTGACTGATAAACTGAATGCAATGAGAACTGTTGTGCTACAAAATCGAATGGCTCCTTACTTCACCCTAGCAGCAAGAGGTGGTACACGAAGAAGAATGCTGTGCTTTTATCCCTGAGGGATCATCACGAGACAAATAATCACCTAGAGGTAATTCAGCAAGTATCAGCAATGACTAAACCAGGCCCAAACCCACTGACGGACTTTTTCCAGAATCTGTTTGGGGGGGGGTTCCATCCTATTGAACATTTTAATTGCTATTTGTGTGGGTATACTCCTAATAGGAGCATGTGTTTACTGTGGAATTCCCTGCATGAAAAGATTAATCAAAAATTTGTTGATATATCTGTTACTAAAACTTTTACCAAAGTGTTGAAATTAAAAGATTGATTTCAGATGATGCTTTTTCTGAAATATAAAACAAATGACTAGCTTAGCTGAAAGTCCTTAGAAAGGAAAAGGCTAAGAAATGAAATGATATTGTTTATGTTTCTAATAGAATGAAATGCATTAACAGGAGGGAGAATGTTAGAAAAATATGTGCTTAGACATATATAAACTGTTAGAAAAATATGCTTAGACATATATAAACTATTAGGGAAATGTATGCTTGGACATATATAAACTATTAGAAGAATATGTACTCAAACATATATGTAGTGCAAAGGTTGAAAACAGTATAATATGTAATGCATTTAATTCTATTTTACTAGAATGGTAGTAGAAATGAACTTGCATATTATTGCTTGAAGCTTAGCTGTAGTGTGATTAAAACTTTGACCCTGACAGTAGCTCGGCTGGCATATGTCTTTCAGTAAATATTATCTGCAAAGTTAGAAAGTAATGAATCTGTCTGTATGTGTATCTTTTCCTGCTTCCACCGAGGAGGATGGCCTTGTGAGCACTACCGAAGATAATGTCCAGCTGGTGGACAGAGAGACAAAGAAATGTATTAAGAAGACATTCATCCATTGTATTCGAACTAATCCAAGTACCTTGAATTAGTTACATCCTCGGAAAGACATTGTGACTGACCAGGTGCCTTGCAAGGCTGCAATATTCTCATGGGAAAAACTTTTTGAAAAAGCATTACATCAGTGTTTTCTTATGAACTATAGTGATGTAAAGGCCCTGTCACTGACCACGTCAGTGGCTGATTGTAAATAGTATAAAATGGAGGGTATTTCCTGAATAAAGTTAGTCAAAACTCTGTACATGTTTATGTATGGTTTTTTGCCTCCTAATGTACATTAGTAGAATGCATATTTGTTAGAACTTGAGCATCCTGTGTTACTGTCTGTCATTTTGAAAAACCTAATGATTTTTACAGTCTGATTTAACAATTTATTTAACAATAAGTAAGGGTAAAAACTAGAGTATGTTATGTATCAGAGCTGAAAATGTCTCAACATGATTTTGTTGTGCCCAGTAAACAAATCTTTTCTATTTACTTGTATAAAGTTTTCTTGTTGAAGGATTATGGTGAAATAAAAGAATATGGCAGACAGGGAAAGAGAGCATCAATTGTCTGGCTATTAATGGTATTTGAGAAACCAGGCCATCAGTCTGAGATATGAGATGTTGGGATAGATGATGGCCATTGGGTGAGGCAGGAGGTCTGGAGTCAGATCCAGGATCCAAGGTTGGTGAATTAAGTGAAGCCAAAGGAAAGGAAAGCAAATCTGTTGAGGCCAGTATGGCACAATGAGGATGACTTTGCTCTTCAACCTGACAGCTTTCTGTAGAAATTTTGGAATTAATGGGATTGGTGGATTGGCATAAAGGAGACCAGAGGGGCAGTCATGAAGTAGAGCATCCCTCGGTGATTCCCCTGTGGGAGTTAGGGCAAAGTAGCTGCTGCATTTGTTGTTTAGGATAGAAGCAAAAAGATCACAGCAAGGCTGGCCCAATCAAGGAAAAATTATTTCTGTCATGTTCTTGTTGAGAGACCACTCGTAAGGTAGAAGGCTGTACCCACTCAGTTTGTCTGCTATCACATTGGACTTCCCCAGAATGTGCATTGCTATAAGAAAGTGGTTGGATGAGATCACCCATTGCCACACTCTGAGTGCTTCTCGACACAAGCGGTATGATCTGGTCCCTCCTTGTTTGTTGATGTACCAATCTACTGCCATATTGTCCATTTAAATTGCAATCGTCCCTGAAGGGAGAGCATCTCAGAAGGCCTGCAACACTAAAAGCACTTCTCTCATTTCTAGAACAGTGACATACAAGTTAGCCTCCTCAGGGGACCAAGTGCCTTGGACTGTGTTTCCCATAATATGCCCCACCCCATCCCAACTAGGAAGCATCTGTGGTCACTATGGCCTTGGGCTGAGGAGGAATGAATTGATGGCCTTGTAGAACCTGATCTGATAGAATCCACCGCCTGAGATCTCTCTTGCATGTCTGAGCAATTTGAATCAGAGTTGACATGGGTTGGTAAGGTATCAACCATTGTGCTGCTAGCATCCTTTGGAGAATCCTCATGTAAAATCTGGATAAAGGTACTAGTGTTATCACTGCTGACATTAATCCTAGAACTTGAAGGACCAAGTGGGCTGAAATCTCGGTACTGCAGATTATCTTCCTGACCTGTGATCTTATAGTTTGAACCCTTGACGGAAATAGTGAAGCTATCATTGACTTTGTGTTGAAAACTGCTCCTATGAATTCCAAATTTTGAGTTGGTTCCAAATGAGACTTGTAGTTTATGGTTATTCCCAGATGTGAACAAATCTAGAGAACTTGATCTCTTACTCATATCAATTGATGCCTGGTTGGGGTGGTAATAAGCCAGTCTTCTAGACATGGACACACTCAGAATCCCTGCAGTCTCAAGTGTGCTGCTTCTATTGCCATACATTTGGTGAAAACCCTGGGGCTGTAGTGAGACCAAAGAGCAGAACTCTGAAGTGGTAATGTCTGGCTCCCAGCCAGACCTGGATAATGTGTCCTTCACTTTGGGGCCAAATAAGGATGTGCCAGCAAATGGAGTATTGACAAATGAAGGCTTGAAGGGCTTCACAAAATCACATAAGTGCATCCAGGCATGTCTCCTGATGGAAATGCCTGAACCTGCTGAATTTGAGGTTCCTTCAGTTGCAGGCAAAATGAGCCCCATCAATGAATTTGAAAAAGATTGTATGGTAAACAACTAAGAAGTCACGGATGACTGGACCTCTGCAGAAATGGATGCTAAGAGGGTAGTTCCTTAATCAAATCTTTCTGTAACCTTGTAAAACTTGGCAAATAATTCAGTGACCTTAAAGCGAATGTTGATGAAGCATAGATACACTTCCCAAACCTACACATCTCCCTAAACGCCTTGTTAGGAGGATGAACAGTGGAACTCTCTTTGGCAAGTTCCTTTTTGGTGGCCACCACCACGAGTATGGCATCAACAGGTACCCCTTTACCACAAAACTACTAATCCACAGGTGGTTCCATAATCTCATCTGGTCTCCTTGGTATGGGTTCAACTGTGTCAGGTTCCATCCATGCTTGCCAAAAGACCAAATCAATAAGCTTATTGGCAGGCAGAGTAATCTAGGAAGTAGATGGGACAGTACTGAAAGCCTCCAGAAATACTGATGCCTCAGATGAAGGGTTGCTTGGTGGCCAGCCACATCTCTGTTTTAAGATCTCAAGGATGTCTGCAAATGAGTCATCTTCAGGAGGTGACCATAGGTATCCTTTTCCTTCATCAAAGTCCATATCCTCTATGAGTTACTCTTGAGGAGAGTCCAAGTGCTTCCTAGGGACCTCCTCAGTGGAATGCTCTGGGGAGGTATTGGAAGAAACTGTAATACCCTGCTGGGAAGCCTGGGGTTCTTCGACTGGCTGTCCCTGTGGTAAATAGTGATGAGGTTACATCCACAAAGACATCAAGGTAGAAGGTTGAGAATCTGAGGAGTTTGGCTCCATTCATTCTGCTTGGGCAGAAAGCACCCTCTTCACAACCTTAAAGGCAAACCACTCCAGAGAATGAGAAGACCTTGGCTTGGAAAAGACATGCTTTTAAACTGCTGTCCTCTCCTGCCACAAAAGCAATCTCTTTAAGGTGGGAGCTGGAGCTGAGCTATCCAATGCAGAGGGTCTGATGCACATAAATGGCTCTGACAACTTCAGAGTCAACTGCAACACCTCAGCTCTAACAGGAAAGCTTTGGATCTGAGAGCCCTCTGGATCCAGTAGAACAGGAGTACTCAGAGTAAGCTTTGGATCTGAAGATATTGCTATCTTCAGATCAGATCCAGACGGAGCCAAAAGGCTCAGATCCAGGGACTCTGAAACAGTTGAAGGAATCAGAGGAGAAACTTGCAGTGGGATGTAGTCAAAGGGCACACCTCCTAACCCAAAGGGGTAGGAGACAAAAGAACACCCGTCGGACTTTGCACCAAGAGGGTTTTCTGCACCACTCTTTCCTCATCTTCCTCTGTCAAACTTCTAGAAGATCAAGTTGAAGTGATAGAGGGAGACTTTGACTGGTGACACTCTAAAAAGGGTGAGGGCACCTTTGAAGGCACCAGATCAACAGACAACGAATACCTTGTTCTGGGTAGAGAAATAGGGCTTGAGGCAGTCGGATCTGATAACTTTTTTGTTGAAACCAAGATAATCAGGTCAATCAATTTTTTTCTTTTCTGGATCCGAGGGTGAGGTCAGATCCTGCTTAGATCTTTTTCTGGATGGCTTCAAAACTGGGGTGAATGATGTAGATGGTTTTGGAGATGGTGTTTTTAACTCTTTGCTTTTACTTTTGCATGACTGATCTCCAGAAATAGCCTCTCCAATGGCACAGAGTAGTAAGCCTTTCACAATCAGCTTGTTCATTCTTTCTACAAGCATCCTAGAATTGAACCCATGGCAGATGGAACAACCTTCTTGAAGATGTAAAGTCCCAAGACAGTAAACATACATAGTGTGGGCATCAGACATAGGAAGTTTGTGCCCACACTTAGTGCATTTTTAAATCCAGCGGGGCCTTTTTCTGCCATAATTACAACTAGAAAATAGCAAATTTAAGAAAGAACAGATCTTTTTTTATATTAGGACAGAAAGGAAAAAGAAAAGCTACCAGCAATGTTAATAAACAGCTACACCAAGTGTAGAGAGGAAAGGAAAATACTAGCAATAGTATTTTAAAGGAGTACACACTGTATGATAATTCAAGACAAGGTAAGTGATAGGAACTATACAGAATATAAGGCAAATTAGTAAATATTAACATTTAGAAGATAATATATCACTTAACTGAAAATGCTGAGAGCTGTGGTCATCCACATCTTTCACGAAAAGTGGCAAACGAGATCTGAGGTAGCTTAGACTTTGTGCATTATAGGTAAGAGAGAAGCTCAAGAGTTTTTTGGTTGCCATGAGCTTTAGTAACGGCAGAGTCAGATCAGAGGATCAGATCTGAACCTATCAGTTGACGATAGAATGAAAATTGACAACATCAGATGGTTTATTTCCTTTTTATATTTTAAAGTGTATTCATGTCATTATGCAGTGTGTTGTATTAATCGAGATATTAAAAAAAAAAAAGAAAGAAAATATCATATAAATAAAAACAATGAATACTAAGAAAAAGATAAAGACAGGTACGTGTCAAAAATTTCATATATAATTTAAGATGTATGATCTGAGAAAAACAGCTGCAAGATTGTAATGTGAGCCATAACCCTGTAAAAGCTCCATCAATGAATACAAACACAAGTTTATGATAATGATATTCACACAGATCCAAAATCAAGCCAAAAAATCTTGGATTAATAAAATAGATAGTCATTAGTACTTATGGAAAGAACAGGCAGATGGAGTAGATGAATACAAAAGGAGGTTAGGAGTATGGAACAAAGTGAGGAAGGAGGGCAGGAGCCATGCATACTTACGTCATCTTGCTGGATCCAACAGTACTTAGAGAGCTTAGTAGGATAATATTGTTTTGTAATCTAACACAAGTGATATCCCAGTTTGCCAGGTCCAAAACTTCTGCCAATAAATTCTCAGTACTAAATGCCATTCTAACTAGCACTCACTATACAGTTCATGAAATTAGTGTTCCCCCAAACACCATAACAACTGCTGCCTTGTAGTTACCTGACTATCCTTCAAAAGACCTACTGCTACCCCATACTGGTATCAGAAAGAATCTTTTCACAGAACTTGACTCTTTAGACCAAGTTTCTTCTAAAGAGATCACCCTACATTGTTTACATTTCCTTAACACACTAATTCCCATACAATACATGATATTTTCCATTTAAAACACTGGCTTAGAGAAATCACGTGCATCTCATTTAGCACATCTCTAACATCCGAATTTAGGGAAAGGCATAAAGTCTAGGAAGGCTGGGAAACTGAACCATATGACACAAACAGTACCTTTAATTATTACTGAAAGTTTTTGGCCCTGAACACTGGTACAGTTAAACTTATGAGCTTATATAAATTATGCAAAAGTAGAGCAATTTATAATTTTCTCCTCATTCTAAGGATAAGGTGACCCTTCAGTGACTGTTCTACAGTTTTGTTTCAGAATTCCTGGTTACTTTTAGAATTTCAGGACAATGTTATTTTTTCCAGCAACGCTCTTTCAGTTGTCGTATGTTTAATCACACTATGCTGAGCCTTTCCTTCTTTTGCAGTTAGTGATTAAATTACATTTCCTTTTTGTTTAAAGGCTAAGAATTACATAGACATAGGGATTTCTTCCTGTGTTCACTTTCTGCATTAGGCAATGAAATCTGTTTTCCTGAAACTCTACCCCAGTCTTTTAGCTTTGACAACCAGTACTGAGTAAAAGAGCTGTGAATCTCCAAAGGCCAGTATGTTTATGACCACAGTTTAAGGGAAATAATGAAAGGCTATAAACACCTTGCAGTGTGAAATTTTCCTTAGCCAAAATGCTAAACTGGGATAGTTGGCATGATGGCAGATTTGTGGGCCAGTTCTTACAGAAAGTGTCAACAGATTTCATGCAAACCAAACATGTTATGAATTGAGGAAGTTAGCAAAGATGTCACAGCCTGGAGAAACAACTATTTCAAGTTTTACTAGTATGAAGCAATAAGGGATTGTTTTGCAGGCAGCAAATTATACTCTGGAATGAGGAAATAGTTTAGGGTGTAATGTATTTTAATTATGTAACAGAATTGTCAATACAATTAAAATAGCTAGATATGTTTTGATGAATATTGTGCAGTAGTTTGCCAAGGTACAACATCTTATTACAGGCAGAAGTGAATTTAGTACATGCATCATAACCCTGTAAAAGCTCCATCAACAGACTATGCAGGGACTGTATAGCAGGAAGGAGTAAGATGAAATTAACGGTTTCTGGGAGTTTCATATCATGTAATGTTACCTTAAAGTTATATATGTGACATTATATTTAACATAGTGATTCTGTACATTAATATGAAAGGCAATATTATTCAATTATAGATATCCAGCTGCATGCAATAACCATTCAAGATGTTATAGTACCAGCTAGCTATGGCATGCAGGTTACTAGTTAGCTATTATGCATGAAAGTTACTAGTTAGTTATTACTAATACATATGCTGGTGTTCCAAAAGTATAACTTACCCTACATAACTAATTGACTAGGACATGGAACCTGAAAAGAATTTTGGCCCATTTTGTAGGAAATTAAGATGGCAAAAAGCACCTAGTCCTCCTCAGCTTTTCCCTAAGAGTGTAAAAAGAAGGCTACAAAATTAATTTTGAAAGTAAATACCTCATAAAAGCATAGCTGTGGTTAATTGTTTTGGTACTTACGTATTATCACAACCAGATTTTCATGATTGCGAAATTCGCATGGTTGTGTTCAAACAAGTGCAGGAAACACTGAAAGGTGTTATTCTGACTCCTTATTGCTGAAGAAAAAGTTTGGATTACCTTCAGGAATGAGAATAAATGAAAAACTCCTCTTTCTGTTTGGCATGCATGACACACGCATGCTTGAATTGTCATGGCTGCTCTGTCACGGACTAAAGGAATGTTTTCAGTATTACTTGAAAGTGACATGTACACTGCAGTATTAATGTAAACAGCATCTTTACCTTTTACTAAAAGTTTTGGATTTAGCTTCATTTACTTGAATAACATCATCATCTATACCGTCACTAATGGGTATGTCCTCATCATCTATGCCATCACTAACAGGTATGTCCTCATCATCTATACCATCACTAATGGGTATGTCCTCATCATCTATACCATCACTAATGGGTATGTCCTCATCATCTATACCATCACTAATGGGTATGTCCTCATCATCTATGCCATCACTAATAGGTATGTCCTCATCATCTATACCATCACTAATGGGTATGTCCTCATCATCTATACCATCACTAATAGGTATGTCCTCATCATCTATACCATCACTAATGGGTATGTCCTCATCATCTATACCATCACTAATGGGTATGTCCTCATCATCTATACCATCACTAATGGATATGTCCTCATCATCTATGCCATCACTAATGGGTATGTCCTCATCATCTATACCATCACTAATGGGTATGTCCTCATCATCTATACCATCACTAATGGGTATGTCCTGTTCTTTGTTGTCATCACAAAACATAGTATGTCGCACTGCTTCCTCATTCATTTCAGTATAAATGTTTGTAGGTAAATCACGTACATCACTGTTATTTTGGGGGGATTGGGACAGTAATTTGAGTCCTCCTTACAGACTTGCTCAGTGTCAAAAGTTAAAAGTTGCAGCCAGTAAACCATACATGTCCTGTCTTCTTACAATTTCTATAGGTCATAAAATAGTTTAAGGAATGCTCAAACTTGCCAGTTTGTGAACGCTGTAATTTTTCACAAATATTAATAAGATGGGTGTGTCATCCATAAAGGAAATAGGTTTGGGGTTGACCTTTTTCTGGAAGAAAAGCCTTCAGATTATTAATCATGACAATGTTAGGGATATGAAGACTTGCATGTTTAGACAGACACAGACTGTATTTCAGTGATTCTTGACTTTCTTACTGCTACAATACCCCTTTTGGTATGTACCTCACAAGACATCTACAACAACTGGAAAGGCTGCAAAAATACCTCACAAAGAGGATTACTGGCCTCAAACAGATGCCTTACGCAGACCGTCTCAAAAAACTTCAGCTTTACTCCGTCGCATATCGCCTACTCAGAAGTGATCTCTGCCTAGCATACAAAGCTATGTCAAACCCAGAGCTGTTGGACATGCTCCACAAGAAGAAATCCCAATCCCTCTGAGCTACACGCTCTAGGGACCTAAACCTTGTCACCACAATAAACAGAACATGCTGGAGAGATAGATTCCTGTCCCAGAGACTTCCCATACTCTGGAACAGACTACCTATCTATGTCAAACAGAGCTCCTCATTAGCACTCTTCAAGAAAAATCTTGATGATTGGATGGGTAATAGGAAATTCACCCCGGGGATCACTTCTGTGGTTCTGCTTGACAGGGGCACAAGAAAATAATTTTCTTGGGTGGTGAAAGCCAGGGTACCTTTTTGGCTAGGCTTGTATAGGCCCTAGGGCCAATAGCCTAGTACCTACCTATGAACCTATGAACCTATGTAATAATGTGGACTGCTCATTCGGTGGTTTGTTCTTTCTGTGTGATGGTAAATAAAGAAACAAGAACACTCCATTTTCCACTTTTTATTGATAAGACTGCACAAAACAAATTGCAGTGGTAAAGAAAACACATTAGTTTACATTTTTACAACACTGATGGCCAGATTCAAGGAGAGGGAAGCAACCACTATTCTCGCATAAATCTGGTTGCGATAATACATTAAGTACCATTGTTTTAAATGGGTTTATTAGGAGGTTTAGGTTTTCAGGTATGTTTGGTTAATTTATTTTGAAATAAGAGATTTTATGTTTGCAGGTTAAATATTAAATTATTATCATTTTCAAGTATTTCTGTATTCAGTCTGACTTTACAAACAGAATGTATATACCTAAAGATTACTGAATGCCAAGCAACACTGTTTTAAAGAGATTTACCAATGTCTCAATGTATTTTCCAGCTTGCCCTTCCATTCTTCTTTGTGATGTTTTTTAATAAAAATCTTTGTAAAGCTTTTTATTAAATCACGCCCCCCTTCCCCAAAATTTATTTTTCCAGTTGGAATTCATAGACTTCAATGGGGCACCTTTGCAAATGCACCATGCTGTACCCATTAAAGTCCATGGATACAGCAGACACTTTGTCTATGCCTATGTCACTGAGGCTAAACTTCCTAATTTTTCCTCACAGAAGTCAGTGTAAGCAAAATACAAAGTTTATAATTAATTTAAAATATGTTGGTGATGACCAAAACTTTTTCTGATGGGGAAAGTGCTGCTCAGGAGTTTATGCTCCACATACTGTAGTGCAAAGCTAGGTTTCAAAGCATTAGCAAATCACTTTAAGCAGCTTTATCAGCATTTACTTATTATGTTGCAGCCTGTTATGTTTTATGTTTATTTTATATATGGATTTGTTATGTAGTTGCAGAACAAAGTTATGTTTCAGTCTGACAAACTTGTTTTTGACACACACATACAGCCTATCAAAATGCCTGGTGCAGTTGAAATATCCTTTCAGTATATTGCATGTCTCTGTGCATGTGTTTTATCCCATGATAGTTGCTTTGTCCATTCTGTAAATTCTGCTGTGTTATGCATTAGGCATGTTTTGTACTACAGCCTAATGTACATCACACCTGTCAATCATTCTGTGCTGTAACTGTCCCCATGCCATGCCTAGAAACGCAGCCTGGTATGGTATTACTCTTATTCATGATGTTTTTGAATGATTAAATTGTTATTTATTTTATTTTTATTTTACATTTGTTAACCTGGGATGTCTGACTGGTCCAAAAACCCCTTTTCAGCAGAGGCCAAGGGAGAAAAGCTCCACACAGAAAGACAACTACAGATATATTTAGGTGTTTAAACAGCATCACAATGCATATGAATTTATAAATGACATATTTCTACAGTGGAAAGAAGACAGCAACAAATACAGCGGAATCAAAAAAACATTCATTAATAATAAGAATGATTAATAAATTTCATGGTATACAGTTGCAGTTTGAAATACAGTACATACATAGTGCATTAGATTATTTTTGCAGTAGTATGAAGTCAACCCAATAGCGGAAAATAAACCTTTGTTAGTAATATAAATCATTACGCAGTTTCATGGTAACCATTTGTACTTAGAACAGTGGTAGTACTAGTTAATGTCTTGGTTAAAGTAGTAATTATTTAACTTGATTGGGTCAGTATATTTGAGTAAGAGTGAGAATTTAGTAAAGTAAGATGGGCATAGTATATGCTCATTGTCTGATTGCTCCAGCCTGGGAAGCAGTCATAGCACAGCCAGCTTTGCCTAGGATGATGCCTGAGGATGTGTTTTGTATGCTAATGGGGAGGGAGTTCCATTTTTAGCCAGTGTACAAATGTATATTGAGTCAGCAATGCTATTATTGCTGTTGGTGACGTCTAGTAATAGTTTGCTTGATGATCGAAGAGGCCTTATGGCTGAGTGCTGTTGTACTTGGTTTTTGAAGGCAGGACACTTATTGGGAAAGTAATAGATAGAGTGACAGAGGCAGAGCTGATTATGAGTTAGTAGGTTGGGCAGTTCAAGCCAGTGGAGCTGGTGCACTACAGTACAGTGATGAGATCTATATGGGCAATTTGTTGTAGCAGGCTTCCATTTTGCTTAGGTCAGTTTTATTAAGATTAGTTAGAATGGGGGATGCATACAATAGGGTGGATAGAAGTTGGGAGCGAACAATAGTGAATCTTGTATTGTTGGTGAGAAACAATTTAATACAGTAGTTGAGGTGCCATTCAAATTTTAGGTGGCAGTCTATGGGTATTCCTAGTAGCTTAGCCTGTGCCACTGGAATGATTGGAGTAGAGTTTGAAGAGTAGATGGTGAACTGACTGCTATTGGAGTTTTTGTTTGAACTGGTTATAATCATTAGCTGTGTTTTCTTAGGTTTGAGGATAAGTTGGGCTTTGGTAAGGTAGTTTTCTTCGTCAGAGAATGCTAATTGAGTTGTTTGCAGGAGGGTGGGAATATTTTGTGCAGCACAGATTAAGGTAGTATCATATGAGTACTGAATGATAGATGCATGCTGTGTGGAGGTATGGAGGTCATTTGTGAAAATTATGAAAAGTAGGGGTCCTAAGATAGACCTCTGTGGGTCTCCTGTAGTTATGGGTAACAGAGGTGAGAGAGAATGTTCCCATTTCACAGCCTGGTACCTGTCAGTTAGGTAGCTATGGAACCAGGTTAGTGTGGACTTTGATAGGTTATATTGGTTTAGTTTATTTAGCAGGATTTGGTGGGATACTGTGTCAAATGCTTGGGACATATCCAAAAGGAGAGTTGGCACCTGCAGGCCTTTGTTTTTCAGTTGATTTATTGTGCCCATGAAACAGAAGAGGGCTGTAGTGCTGCAATGGGTGGGTCTGAAATCATGTTGAGTAGGGGACAGGCTTTTGTTGTCTAGGAGGTATTTTATTACCTGGGTATGAACACATTTTTCTAAGATTTTAGCCAGGGGGGAGAGTAATGCAATGGGTCTATAGTTATTCAGTTCAGTGGAGGTTCCCCTTTATGTATGGGAGTAACATAGGATATTTTTCAGAGTTTGAGAACATAGTTTTCAGCAATAGATCTGTTTATGAGAGTGGAGACTGGGATAGCAATAGCCTCTGCTGTGAGTTTTAAGAAGTAGCTAGGGAGTATATCAGCTGCGGTTTACGAGGATTTTAGTTTGGAGAGCATACTTTTGATAGAACTGGTGGGCATGATTTTGAGGATAAAGCATGTATTGGTATTGTTCATGGTGGGAGGGATAGTAAGGGTGGAACTGTCCAGTGACACTAGGGATAAAATTGAGTTCACAAAGTGGGAATTGAATTGTGTTTCAATGGGAATTCTAGTATCAGAGGTAGTTGGTTGGGGGTAGCCGTTTGGCAGGGTTTTAGTAGCTGCTTTACACTTTTCCAAAATTTGGGGGGATTGTGTTGGTATTTAGTTTGCAAGGTAGTATTATAGGATTTTTTGTCCTGCCTAATGCATTTTTTGCATGGTTGCGCAGCTCTCGATAATTAGTTAGACTTTGTATTTCCTTAGTCCTTTGTTAGTACAGCCAGGAAGTGTCTCCGGACGTGAGGATTTGTTTGGTTTCCTTGCTGAGCCAGGGGTTTTGAGAGGTTCTAACCTTGACCTTGCACAGTGGTGCAACAGTGCCTAGATGTTGTAGAAATGTTTTGTTGAAGTAGGCTATAGCCTGGTCAAGTGGGAGGGTTTTAGGAGGGAGTCCAGTCACAGTTATAGAGTAAAGTTTTGAGGACCTTGGGAGAGAATTTTTTTTGTGTTTCTTGTGGATCTATAGGTAGTGGTTTTGCATTGGCTTGCTCTGCTACAGATTAGGTATATTAGGTCATGGTCACTTAAGCTATCTGGGAGACTGCCTATGTGGGGATACAATGTGGGGTTGTTAGTTAAGGCCCCGTCTAAGATGGATTCCCTTTTAGAGTTTTTATCACATCTAATGGGAATTTGGACTAGCTGCTGGTAGCCATGGGGATTTATTAGATTACTTGGTGCTTCTGATATACAGGTAAACCAGTCTAGGTTGAAATCCCTCAGAATGAGGGTTTCTTGAGAGTATGTGGTAGAGCACCAGGATAAGAGGTCTTCAGTACTAGCAGGAGTATTACCAGGTGGGATGTAGATGGCAATGATGGTGATGCAATGTTTTTGGGTTTAGCTGTAAATTTGTATTGTAAATTAATAACTTTGCAACATATCTTCTTCCCTGTTAGTAAATAATCCCATATGAGCCTAGGAATATGGCCAGCTTCACTGGCGTGGCAGTCAGCTTACCTGCCTGCAGCAGGAGTGGGGGAAATAACATAACACAGAGTTATCACTCAAAAAGACATCCGTGGCAAATACAGAATTTAACATTAAACTTCCTTGTTTTAATATAAAAAATCATGTTCCTTAGCAATTCTTCTTCAATGAAAGTAGTGATGTGAAGCACATTTCAAGTTCACGATGATCTTTTCACCAAGCCTTAAAATGATATAAGCTTTTTAAACTGGAGATTCAAGTGGACAATTTGAAATCCTTGAACGGAATAAAGAAAACACAAATGGTGCTGTGAGCTTTAAATGACTGTTAATTAAAGACTACTTGTTTTATTTGGTAAAAAAGCACTATGTTGTTCAATCAGTAATTCATAAGCATTGAAGCAAGTTTGTCCTTTAAGGTAGTATCTTATGTGGACATGTACTGGAGAAGAAGAAAATCTCAAGGCTTATTATTTATTTAAGCTTGTTGATGTCTTCTGTATTTTATATGAACATTTTACAAGGTTCCAGCTGAAATAACAGCAACCTGTACTGAATGCATTTTATGCAAAGGGTCTGAAGAAAATTTTGTTGATGCAAAGTACATAAACAGATGTTAACTAAAAATATAATATTTAATAGTATATGAAAATATAAACTATGCCACAGATAATATTCAACAACTCCTTTTAGAACATTATCAGTACTGTTATAGCACATACTGTAAACTAATGCTCAATGCAACAACTATATAGTGGGTTATCATTGGGTCTCTGATCATAACCACATTATTATGTGTTTCAGACATGGATACCAAGCTCAAGATCTTGGCATCTGTGCTGAGAATACATAACAATGAATTATGATCTGTGAGATGCAATTATAACTCTTTGTAAAATAAGGAGTTGTATCAACTCCATGAACTACATGTTACAAATAAAAAGAAGTGTTTTACCAGCTTTGAAAGTCAGTAACACTTAAAAAATGCTGTTGCATAGATAGCAAGTATGGAAAAAAATCTTGGACAGTTTTTAAATACTGCCCTAATTTAAGTAAGTTACTTACAGACTAATTTCTATAAACTTCAGTGAACATAGGAGGACAGATATTCAGGAACCAAAGGAATGCTATTTCCCTCATTGGTAAATTATTTGAGTTATAATCAAATACAAAGTGAATTTCTAGCTCTTTGTACAGTGCTGAAAAAGATTTCAAGCCTGTATAAACTAAAGCACTGCTGGTGATTCCCTGCTGGCTGAAGAAAGTAAACATATATATATATATATTTTTGTCTGTGACTTGATAAAGCTGCTTTTTGTTTTACCTTCTCCATTTTCTATTTTAAGAAATCTTCTTGGCCTGGTGTTTTTGTTCCATGTGACAGATGGACAGTTAAATTAGCTGGGCTTCCCATTTTCACATGTTTTTTTTCAGTGGTTACATTGTTTGAGGGAATACACAGTGCATTTCTGGGCCTTTGTCTTTTTTACAGAAAAGATTTCAAACCTGCATAAACTAAAGCACTGCTGGTTATTCCCTGCTATGTTTTCACTCCCACCCTCTCCTTTTTTGATCTAATTTTAAATCTGATGACTTGAAGCTGCCCATCCCTACTGTAAATTGAATTTAAGCCCATCCCTTTCTACATTGCTGTTGATATCTTGAATTATTTATTTGCCTTTCCTTGTGTTTATATTAAAAAAGAGCATTTTGTCTCTCATTTTCTGTTCTACTGATTTACTTCCTTTGAATTCATTATCTAGTTAGCTGTTGGATAAAGTAACATATTTTTACACTCTAGCAAGCACGTTTTACATCAAGAGGTCAGTGAATTTTCCTTTGAGTGCACTGGGAAGTAGCCTGGTCTGTTTAGGTTGGGGAAACACTTGAAATATCTGCATATAGTGTTATTGGCAGGAGGGCTTATTAATTAGCACTATTAATCAGCATATATTTGTTTTTAGTGCCTTTATAAATTCTGTACAGTTGAGTGGCTCTTGGCTCATTTATACAAAGTGAAGACTTTTAAAGAATAATCACACTTTTATAAGCTGTTTAAAGTACACTGCTGTATCCATATCTTTAAGTTTGTTTGTGGTAGCATTTCATATCTTTTAAATGTATTTGTGGTAGCATTTCTCTCCAGACATTCCTTTACTGTACTTTTACATTAGGAGGACTAGGTTTTTCATCTAGTGACAGTAGGTGTTTACCTGATCTATCTGAGCTGGAAAGCACACAGAAAGGTTTTTAATATCTTTTTCCATTTCTCTTGTACACTGTGACTGTACTTTTGCAGTTTAAAAAAAAGCATTGTCTGCTGCTGCTTTAATTAGTTAATTGCACCATATTACATTGTATCTGTTAGTTGTAGGTCTGTTGTAGATAGTTTATGTGGTCTGTTACACTTGGGCTCCAAACCAGCTATTTTACATTAAGAAGGTGTGTTTCTGGACCCTTGTGGCAGAAGTGTGCTGATCTAACCTGTCTGAGTTGGGGATTGCTGGTGGAAGGCTTATTGTGTGATTCCTGATTAGTGGTTAGCTTAAAACTCATTTCTCTTTGCTCATATTTAAGTCTCATGTTTGTGTGGTGCTGCTCTTCACTCAGTGGTGGTCAGCAGTGCCTTTGTATAGATGCAAAAGCCAAGAAGCTCAGTTTTTCCCTAAACAGCTGTCAGTGAAACCCTTCCAAGATTTTCTGCTGCTGTAGGTGAAACTCAGTTGCTCAATTAGCAGTGTTCCTATTGATCAACCGTAACCTACACAAAAGGATAGGTCCCTTTTGTAGCCTCAGCACTACCAGCACAGTCCTGTCAAATTAACCCATTCCCTTCACTAATAAAATATACAGTAAAAGCCTGTTATCATGGATGGACAGTGTCCTATCATTTCTCTGGCCAGCCTGATGGACAAAGGCAATGTAGCAATTGTTTCATGTATACTGAAAACCACTTACTCCTGAAACAAACAAGTACTTTATGTGAGGTGAAATTACACTATAAATTGGAGGCAAGGCTCTCACATAAGGACAAATTGAATGTCAAACAGGTTGTCAGCACATACACTTCCCACACTAAATAAGGATACTACACAAACCCACATATGTGGATGTACTCACTAGTAACTTACCAAAAGATCAGAGGCTTCCCAAACAGAAACCACTTGCATACATAACAATACAAAAAACAATCACAGCACATAATAACACATACACCAGTGTCTCAATGGAATACATGCATTTGGTCGTGTGACCAAATGCCAAACAGCTGTTATTCCGAACCATAATGTCGAAACTCATGGGAGCGAATGCTCATAATGTCATGCACAATGTCGAATTCGAAATTGCCGATCGCACAACCGCTGCAACAAGCACTACCATGGGTCGAGATAGGGAAATATTAGCCTGGCCAGTGTTTAGTATTTCTAGGTTTGGCATCTGAAAATTTGAAATACTGCAAACTAAGGATTCGGCTTTTTACAGTTATGCATTCGGATATCGGTCGGTTGATCATACGCATGTAAACCGTCTCAACATATAAATCCATAAGGCATAACTCCCCAAAACCTAATGTATTGGTCATAGGTGACTCCATTGTGAGACACACAGATGCTCTCCTCACCAGGCTGGATAAGGAGTGGGTTACGGTTAGCTGCCCATCAAGTGTCAAGTCACTCAACCACTCAAGTCACTCAACCATAAGTACTGATATGTCTCTGTCATGTGGGGGTGAATGACTTAAGATGAACCACAGTGAACTGTATGAAGAGAGACATGACTGAGCTCTCAGATTATCTGTCACATGCAGGTATAGTATAGCCTTAAGCAACATTCTACTTTCTCCAAGGATGACTCCACAATACAAACAAAAAATGATTGACTTTAACAATTGGCTTAGCTTCTGGTGTCAGCCCAAGGGGATCCAGTATCTGCTAGCCTAGAAAGACATGCTCAGCAGGCCATGCTGCTTTGCCAGAGATGGTTTACACCTGTCTTCTCTAGGCTTCCAGATACTGGCAAAGGCATTAGTCACCCCATTATGCCTTTTTTATACAATGTCAAAATAACCAATCTCCCAACATAACAAAATCCTATATAAACTCAAGGTACTGCTGCTTAATGCTAGGAATCTAAACAAGAAACTGCAATCCCTGGAAGCACTCCTTACTTTGGAAGATGCTGACGTCTTTGCAGTCACCGAGACATTATTCAAAGGTGCAGAAATAACCCTCGCCATGCAGGGCTACAATGCCTTCCATATGTTCAGACCACAAACTGAGCATGAATGAACCAAGGGAGAAGGTGTACCTATCTTCATTAAGGATAAGTACACCTTGATACTGCTCAAATTCTATGACTCTCTCGAGCTACTCCATGTCCAATTAACTATAGGCAAAGCTCCCTTCCACATTAAAGCTAGCTATAGGTCCCACACCACGAAACAGGAAAAGCATACCACATACCTAGACTTACTGAAATCACTTGTTATACAACCCAACAGCTTATTCATGAATGATTTTAATTATCCTACCATCTACTGGGAAACATACACAGCCACAAACATGCTAGCTCAGAGGTTCTTTGACTGTGTCAGTACAAGTGCTCTTGAACAGCTAGTCAGCACACCCACATGAGGCTCGGATGTCCTGGACATAGTACTAACAAATATGGGAGAGCATTGAAGCCCCACCATGAGATGTCCTTCCTGATAATATCGGACAATAAATTTGTCTCATTCAATGTAATTATAAGATCAGATACTCCATCAAGTTCAAAAATGCTTAAGACTTTTTCTAAGACAAATTATCTCCTACTAAGTGATGGTATAAGAAGTTTCAAAGCCCACTCAAACATAGATAATACGGACTCTTGTGTAGAGGTATACATCGATGCCCTTTATAACCACTTAAGCAGTTGTATAGAATAAACTGTACCTGAAAGGAATAAAACCAGGTCTTGCTGAAAAAAACAAGCCACCCTGGTGTACCCCTAGTATAAACAGGCTGTATAAAAAGATTAATAAGCTAATGTCCAAGAACAAGAGAGAACTGTCTCAGTAGTGGAAGAAATCCATCTCTAGCTTAAACAAACAAATTAGTGATCTTGTGAGGTCTTCCAAAGCTAATTACAAAGCAAAAATCGCCTCCCTAGCTAAGGATAATCACAAAGCATTCTTTAACTACGTCTGAAATCTAAAAGAGAATACCTGTCTATGTGCTGAACTGATTGTGGATAGCACCACCCATACTCCACTGCAGGTAATAGCCAACCTGCTAGCTGACAGATTTGGAGCAAACTTCACTCCCCTACCCACTCCAGTTATCCCCAAAGTATACCTGCTACCATTCCTCCAGCCTATTATCTCAAGACAGCAGGTCATCTCAGAACTCTCCAAGGCCAAAAACACAACATCAGTGGGACCAGACAACATCCCAGGTTGCCTTTTAAACAACTTAAAACATGACCTAGCAAACCCAGATCCCTGTTTAACCACAGCCTGCAAACTGGCTATGTTCTTATGGAATGGAGGACAGCAACAGTAATCTCTCTGCACAAAGGGGGTACTATCAAACAGCCCTGGAAATCATAGGCCAATAGGCTCGACTAGCCTCATCTGCAAGGCCATGGAAAGAATCTTTATGGACCTTATTAACAAGGTCATAGGTATTCTCCAAACTATGGACCCAACCCAGTATGGATTCATTAAAGGTAGATAATGCCTATTAAATATGATTTACATTTTTGAGAAAGTCACCAAGGCCATGGATGAGGGCAAGACAGTGCATACCATCTATCTTGACCTAGCCAAGGCATTTGACACAATCCCCCTTCTGGCATTATAGAGAAACTCACCCAATTGGGAATTAGCCCATACATTACCAGATAGGTAGCCAAGTGGTTCACTAACAGGATACATACTGTTGTAACTTCACTTCTAGCAAAAGACCAGTCACCAGTGGCGTACCACAGGGTTCTGTGCTGGGCCCCTTACTGTTCATAATTTATTTCTCAGTAGTCCAGGCACACTTGTAAGACCTATGGATGACTAAGTTCTTTGATGACTGCAAATTGGGAGCAATCGTTGAATCCCTGAGTGATGTTAATATACTGCAGACAGGGTTAAAGCAGACAAATGATTGGTGCCAAAGGCACAGATTAAAGCTCTATGCAAAAAAATGCATTATTATTCCCTTTGGGAAAGCTAATATCCCTGCTAATCACAGTATAGACAGCACCCCACTAAGTAAAGACCCAGTGGTACTTGATCAGGGTACTCAGGTTGATAGCAGTCTGAACTTTGACAACCACGTATCTAGAGTAGTAAGGAAACTCTTCCATATGGCGCATCTTATAAGTAAAGGCATTGCATCTACATCTAAGGATGTTATATTCCCATTATACTTGGCCCTCATCAGACCAATAATTGAGTCAATGTTCCTTTTTGCATGTACCTCACCAGACACCTGTAACAACTGGAGAGATCAGAAAGGTTTCTCACCAAGAAATTACAGGCTATACAAAACAAGTCTTATGCAGAAAGACTGAAAGCCCTGTCACTGTATTCTGTCTCCTACAGGTTGATAAGGGGTGACCTGTCCCTGGCTTACAGGACAGTCTCTGACCCAGCCCTAATGGAAATGTTACACATTCATAAATCAAACTGCATGAGAGTCACTCACTCCAGGAATCGTAACTTAGCCTCTGACATAAACAGGTCATGCTGGAGAGATAGCTACATCTCCCAGAGACTGCCACTTCTCTGGAGCAAGCTTCCATTTAACATGAAACAGAGCCCCTCCCTGACCCTCTTCAAATGCAGCCTAGATTAATGGATGGGTGCCCACAAATTCACTCCTGGGGTGGTACCTATGTCCCTCCTAGATAGAGCAAGTTGGTATTAAGTGCAATAGACCCTTACCTCCTTGAACTTCACTCACCTAACCATTGACAATTGGGACAACTCTGAATAAATATGGCTAGGCTTGTAAGGGCTCTAGTGCCTGTTAGCCTAGCGACCTCCTATGAACCTGTGAACCTTATACCTGACCATCACAGCACTTAGGGGGTGTCTAACATTTGTTATACAACTTTGACAGTGCTATTATGATCAGGTCTCACCCTACTGTACAGAGTAACAAGTTTATCTTTTTGCTGATTTAGGAGCGTAATCACAGCTCTCTCTGCACTACAATGTCTTTACATGTAAAAAATAAATTGTAAGCATTCTAGACTATAAAAATTAACCAGAAATGTCTTTATATTTGGCATTTCCTTTGTTTGGTACTTTTCAAAAAGGACATATATAAACATAACATCAAACACAAGCCTGTGTTCCTTTAAGCTACTTTCTTGAAATTAATTACTAAATATATTTTGCCTTTAACATAGTGTCACTGTGATTATTACCCAAAATGTTTAATAACAATATTTATTAAATGCAAAGAAAATGAATTCATATTTATTTAAAGAAATTTCTAATATCTTCAGAGATGCTGTGTTTATCTTATACTAAAGAAGATTACAAGGAATACCATAGTAGCTCAGTGGTTAAGGATTTTTTTTCATATGTCAGAAGCCTGGGGGGCTATTGTCTTCATAAAGTCAGATTGTTTTCCCTATGTCTCTGTGGATTCTCCATGTAATCATTTTATCAAAACATACTAAATTGAAGGGGGTATTCCTCATTGTGTGTGTGTGTGTGTGTGTGTGTGTGTGTGTGTGTGTGTGTGTGTGTGTGTGTGTGTAGCTTCTGTTGGTTTTGTTGACAGGGAGGAGTTTGGTCGACATCTGTTTTGACTACATTTGGTTGACTATCGACAATCCCCAGGTAGAGGAATATTCTCTTTCTCTGGGGATCATTCAGTCTCAGAGTTACAATACATAATTAGCTGTGGGTGGGAGATGTTGTTTATATATATATTTTTTTATGTAATTTTACATGCATTGAGAAGCAACCTCATTGCATGCGTACTAGGAAGGTGATGTTCCATTTTCAATGTAGAGTGGTTTACCTTCAGGATGTCTACATTCATGTTAATCAACCACTGAAGGTAAATCATATCTGTATCTATATCTGTATCTATTTATACATATATGTAGACACACACACACATATAGGTAAATTCTAATAAAGCAACATAGGAAATTAGCAAGAACAAAATGTAATTTGCATGCAAGAAAAATATAGTTCACATACACAGACAAAGGGAAGGACAGCACAGAATGATTATGAGATGAATAGTCAGCAGTGGATGTAGATATAATAAATTGGGCTGATAATTAGCCTGGAAAAGAGGAAGCATTACTAAAAGGACTTCACATGAGATGAAGAGTCAAAGCTGGAAGACAAACATTATATAAATGGACTAAATGAATGAAGGCAAAACTATGGACAAAGAAATGTCCATAAGAATGAAATAATGAAAACAGGTGAATAGAAGTGATTTAATATCTGCAGGAATGGCGGTTGAGGGAATGGGCAGAGATGCATGAGTAATAAAAGGTATAGTGTGTGCTATTTGTAAGAAGGGGATAGAGGTGGTGAAAGAGATAGGAAAGGGCTATGGAAGGGAAGCAAAGGAAGGGAGAAGATTGAAAGGAAACTGAAGAGTGAGAGAAGAAGACAGAGAATGGCAAAAATGTTTAGTGACAGAAAAATAAAGCTTAAAGTGAAGTTGTCAGATATACTGGATGTTGTCAAACAGTGTGCAGCTTCAAATAAGAACATTTGGAGTGCTGTCAATTTGTCCAGAATGTTTTTTTCTTTTTTTTGCTTTGCTTGAACAGAACGAGACTTCATTATTCAGTGGGTGATGAAGAACCCCCTAAGTCTAGAAGTAAAACAATAACTTTGTATCACAAAATTTATTTGAGATATGTAACCCTATAATGAGGTGACATTAAGAACTGTAGCTCCACTGGGTTAGTACTACCTCACTAAACAGGTTAGATATGGGCACCCAATTTTTTTGTCAAATTTCTTTTTTTTTTGGTGGATGTTGGATTTACTTTTGAATTATGGCCATTGTTGACATGTCAGGTTACATAATATTAGGTAACACTATGTTTAGAAAGAAACAGTGGCTGTGATATTGGCTCTGTTGCTACAGGATGCTGACTTTTTGGCCTTTATAGGGCATGGTCATCTGTAGTATTGTAGAAACAAACATGAAAACTGTGTATTAGGATGGCTGAGGCAACTTTTACATGTACAGATTATGTAATATAACTATTTAGACATAATGTCTTCCATGTAGTTTACTTGATGTCTTAGAAACAGAAATGCAGTGTTTCAGAATGATCATATACTCGAAAGTGAAAGTTTATGCATACTTGTGACCATGAGCAACGTTAAGCTATGATCATTCTAATGGAAATTGTCTGAGATGGTTGTTGGCATCCTGGTCTAACAAATGTGGAAAACAGTATGGCTTTAGTTTGAAAATCGATATACAACAGTTGGGAATTAATTAGTTAAGTCCACATTTCACTGAATGCTCTGTGCTGGGTTGTCTGCATACATTTCCCATTCATGACAAAAGGTATTACTGCGGAGTTATTTTTTATGTTGGACCAGTTTAACATATGCTAGCATGTCCATTTTATTCATAAAGTGAATAAGTAGGCTTCTAGGGCTGAAATCTAGGATAGTCTAGTAGTAATAATTTTTGAATCAGGACAGATAATGGTCCATTAAACAGCATGAGTGTATTATGAGAAGAATCTTCTGACCTAGGGTATGTCAAAAGGTAGACACTAATTAGGACAAATATGTTAAGAAAAAAGTGCATGGCCAGTTGCACCAAATGCTTTTCATAATGTGAGAAAGGGAACACAACACGACCTTCGTATAATATCTTTCTTATGTAGCCAGTCATTTTAATTGGTGTTGCATCACTGTCATTATGAAGTCAAAAATTATAAAGGGTATAAAAGGGACTAGAGCTGCTGAAGAGGTGTTATAAAATTATTTAAAGACCTTTCTTCTAGTATTTACCTATGGTGCTGTACAGGGATATTGAAATGTATTTGACAGAATTTCTTTTTTTCAATCATTGAGTAACTGAACTACATGAAACATTTCCCTACTGTGAGAACACTCTCTTCCACTGCATCTGTGGCACAAAAGAATAATGCCCTGACTGAGCTCCAGAAGACTCAAGATTGACTAACAGGTCAGGTACCAGAACAGCCAAATGAAGAAGAATGGAAGTGTACAGCTACTATCAGCTTACCCATCCTAGTAGGTGGGATTAGTGGTTTCATTTGACCAATCATCATGTAAGCAGAGGTTTACATGCAACAATTATGGTCACGGATCAGTGACATTAGTTTGATCCTGCCATGTCTCTAATAGTAGCCCAATGCAACATGAGTGCAAAAGCGCATATGCATTAAGGGGAAGGCCTAGCAGGGTCTTCTGCAGTGACATGGGTACTAAAGTCAGCCACCAGCTAGAAGTGTTTGGGCAATAATCAGAAAAAGCCCTAATGGTTGCCTAGTGACAAGCATTGTGATTGGTTCTCTTCAAAGGAAACAAATGGATCAGGAACTCTTTTTCCTGGGTTCCTATTACCAGATTGCAGACACAGTTTGTTGAATGCATCTTGATCGAACCAAAAGAGAAAAAAGGCAAAAAGCGAAGTGGCTTTTCAGCAAATTCTTTCCCTGGAAAAGGATTTGCTTGGCCGCTTTTGTTACTTTGCCATTTTCGGCACTGTAGTGCAATCTCGGTGTTGGCATATTTAAGTAGGGGGGTGTGGCAGGCAAAGCCCCCCACATTATGTAATGTTTTAAAGTTTTTTTTTTTTATTTTGGAACAGCAATTTTTTTCCCTTGGAAAAAAATCTCTGTTCTGAGGTTTCGATGTTGCAAGCTTTCGCTTACACGAGGTCGATTATTTATCGTTCGCTTTTGTAAGCATGCAATAATATAATATAGACCATTTTTCCCAGTGAGGAATGGATGGCCCAATAAGTTACAAGGAAGGTTACTGGTCAGCAGGTAGTGCGGACCTAAAAAAACTTTGAGAACAGTCTTTTAAATTATTATTATTATTATTTTTTTGTTAATCATTTGGCTTGTGGGCGAAATGGATGTGGGAGCAAACTGTACATATCTAGAACACTGACAAGATATGCTGAAGGCTTTGGTTTCATTTGTGTTAGTGTTTCTTTTTTTTCTTGTGTAATGGGATTCCCAGAGAGTGGAGCTTTAATGCAGACTACAGTTATAGGGAACATGATTAAGATAGCTTGAGAACACTGCTGGAAAAATGCTAACTGAATTAATATGCAACTGAATAGCAGTGAGATGAACAAGCGTTGATAAACTGTTGCTTGGTAGACTTAAAATTGTTTTGGAAAGTAGATGGTAGAGTCATATGGGAAGCTAAAGCAGTACATATTGACTTTTCTACAACGCTTCTTAAAAAGGTTTCTAAGGAATGAATAAGTGTTAAATGACTGAGATTATTTTGAAGATGCTTACATCATCCAGACTCTGACTCCGTTTAGTAGCTGTAAACAGACATTTATTTGATCTGCTGCCAAGCATGGGTACATACCCTAACTTAATACAGGGGGTACCTGTGAGTTAAACTCTGCCAAGACCTATTACAATAATAAACGTTAGTTTATAGTCTGAAATCGAATGAAACAAGCTTTCCCTTTCTATTCAGTTAGTGTAATCATATAATTTTATAATTATATATACTTGTTCTTTCTAACTTATATCTACAATGGTTAATCTTCCTATTTTTGCTAAATTTAAATCTAATGTCTTTAATATATTTCTACAGCATGTAACTATCCCAGAACATCTTTCATTTCCCAAATTCCAGATTATCTTTTCTCACCATAGCTTCTCTATTTGTAATTTTTCTTCATTTATAAAAATCTTGTGTCTTCTAATATAATTACATATGCATCACATGTATTACACCACTCCAAAATCCCTATTCTTCTTACTGTAGTCTTAAAGCTATTCACATTTACAACAATCACTCTAAAATTCTCATTCCCCTTTGATTCATAGCTAATACCTAGGTGAGCTTTCTTAGTAAGCCATTCTAAGCCTAGCCAGTTTCCCTTGAGAATCAAACTCTCTACCTTGTGCCCATAAGACAAACACCTTATCCATTATACCATACATGTATATGCTCTTATTCATCCACTTCCTTTCTTATTCCCTTTTGTACTTATCCCTTTAAATTGTCTTTTTATGTCTTCTTCATCACTTATTTCAGAGCCTTTTTCTGTGTCCTCTTTATTATTTTTGCTCATCTAATTTTTCTTCTATTTCTGTTACTTCATAAATGTCTCTGTTCATTTTCTTCTCTTCCTTTTTTCTTACCATTATTTACATGTTTGCAATCCACCCATAAATGTCCACTTTTGTTACATTTATAACATTTCAATTCACATTTTCTGCATCGTGTCCCATTTCCCCACAACTATAACACCTTCTTTTGTGACAGTTACTTAGCAAATGTCCTTTTCCAAAAAAGAAAACAAAAACATGGTTTAGGTCCCCAGTGTTTTATGATACCCCAATTGCCCTCCACTTTTATCATGCATGGTATATGTATATATATATATATATATATATATATATATATATAATTTTTTCTCTTTCTGTTTTTAATACAATATTACAGTCCCATCCACCAGTCCATAAACCGCTTTTGTCATAAAAATGTGCAATGCCTAGTACTTTTTCATATGTTGTTGTGTCTTTCGGCTTTTCCCGGTTAGGGGTCGCCACAGCGGAACTCCAGTCCGCTAATGATTGGTAGTAGATTTTTACGTGCCGTGTTACCAGCCCTGATGCACAACCTTTAACGAAGGTACGCCCATTCACG
Organism: Protopterus annectens; assembly: GCF_019279795.1. Taxonomy (NCBI): domain Eukaryota; kingdom Metazoa; phylum Chordata; order Ceratodontiformes; family Protopteridae; genus Protopterus; species Protopterus annectens. The sequence goes on along the minus strand of NC_056732.1, from coordinate 290,177,784 downwards.
CATGTCTCCACACAGAAGAAGCTCTAGCTGAGAATCGAACCGGACAGCGTCTTACTGTGAGGCGACAACGTTACCACAGTACTTTTTCATATAACGTTTTCAAGTATCCTTTCAAAATCTCTGTTTCGACCTCTGTTTAAATTGTACATGACTTTTCTTTTTTGTTTTCCTGTGAAATGCTTTTATCACATAAAGATTCCACAGGTTGCACTCCTTCTTTTTTTCATATTCAGCAATAACATTTTCGATTGAAAAAAAAAAAAAAACAGTCTAAATATAATGTCACAAAATGTCTCTTTTTAATAAGAATAAATGTTCTTACCTCATGTGCCTTTATACCCAAAGTGGCTATTAAATTGCCCCACATTTCATACCTACCCCTTTCTTTGTCTTCTTTACTTTGAATTATTAGCACATACTTCCATTTTCATTTTCGTCTGCCTTCTTTTCTGCTACTCCACGTTTGCCTACTTTTACTTTCTCTGCATATGTTTTCTTTTCTATCTCACTGCTCCTCTTCAGGATTGTCTCTGCTTCCTCCATTAGTATTTTCTCCATAATGTTCCCCCAGGGAATGTCTTCTTCATTTTCTGGTTCACTCTGCATCAAGATTTCTTTAAGTAAATCATCCTGCAACCCTCCTGACTTCTTGAGGGTTGTAATTACACATCCACCATTTGCTGACTCATCGCCATCAGATTTCTTTGAAACATGTCCTCAGAATCCTGCACACATTCTCCAGTATCAATGTTTGCTTTCTGCTGCATTTTTCTCATCCCTCCATTATCTATTTTGCTCTCCATCTGCCACCCTGTTTCTTTGGGCCACCTCTGTGCCTGGAAAGAAACAGGAAATGCTCCTGCAAAATGTGTTCCACTCATAACAACAACAAGTAGGGAAAGCTCCCAGTGTCCTTGCCAAAATTCTCCTAAAAGTATTAATACCACCTCGGGTCTCCCCTGAAAAGAGGCTACTGGCCTAGTGGTACTAACCCAATCACAAAGGATAAATAAAAATAAATAAATTAATTAAATAAATAAAACTGGGACTCAGCTACTCCCTCATTCTCTTCCTCCCAGCTACCTTTCCACCATCTGGACTTTTGTAAATTCTTTTACTTTTGATTTATATAGGAAGGAATACATGAATTATCAAGGAAGAGTAGTTCATCCATTACACTTGACACAAAATCTCTGCAATATCTTTTTGTGAAATTATGGAGAAACACTTGTTTATGTGCTATGGAAGAATTTGAAAGATTCAGTTTCATAACATTATCATTGGTCTGCATCTAATGTTGACCGATAGAAGTCAAGCATTTTCCTTTAGGTTCATAGGTTCATAGTTATATACTAGGCTAATGATCAACAAGGCCTTTATAAGCCTAGCAATGCAATCCAACCCATTTGTGCCCCTGTGTATCATGACTTTTTATTAGGAGGGGGTATGTTAGTTAGGAAGTTTCTAGAGGTTATGTGGTGGGGGTATGCTAGTTTTGACAATATTGTCTACCTTTTCCTATTGTTGACATGGAGGCCAGATGGGGGGTGAATTTCCAATTTGTCATCCTTTGGTCAAGGTTCTGGGAATTTTCCCTATTCTTTTTGATAGGTGCCATGGAATCTTGCACATCCATCTGAGCTACTATCAACTAAAGCAGATGGATTAGGGATGGAATCTGCTTAATGTGGATGGGAAGTCTGTTCCAGAGCATGGGGATCCTCTGAGATGCATATCTGTCTCATCAACATGTCTTATTTCTGTCACAAGCAGAATTTAATTCCTTGGGGTTAGTGGTTCTGATGCTGTTAGTTTTGCAGATGTGTAAAAGGCCCATCAGAGCTGGATTGAAGGACGCTAGGCTTAGATCGCCCCTCTGTAATCTCTAGGAGAAAGAGTATAGATTTAGGGCTTCAAGGAAATCCATACAGGGCAATATGTTTATAACCTAGACTCTTCTGGTATGGAACCTTTTTGGGCATTTCAACTGTTGCATATGTCTACTTAGGTACATGCCAAATGGGGCACTGTACTCAATTATGGTCCTCATAATGGCCAAATAAAGTGGCATTATGACCTCCTTGTAGCTTGATGCCATGGCCTTACTAGTAAGATGGGTGACATAGAATGATTTTCTGAGTGAGACAGACCTCTGTCTTCTAGGAAGGAATGCATCTCTTGGTAATTCCTGAAATGTACTGCCTTTTCATCCCTCTTCCACTGATATCTGGCTGCTTACCATTCCTGCCACATTACTTTAATGACACTGATTAAGAGAATGCTTTTAACACTTCATCCACTGAATGAGGGAGTAAAACATGGCTCGATGGCTGCAAGTGTTTAAATCTGGTATTTACAGCAGACAGTCCTCTGTCAATCTCTGTAACAATATCTGGGAAGTAAAAAGGCAGATATTCCCTAGTTGAGCAAACTGCCTTCATAGGATTACAAGCTAACTCCACTTCTAAGTACAGGACTGCAGATCTGTAAATTTAAGTGAAGTGAGTTATCAAAACAATACATGCTGCTTCAGAAATCAGTGGAGGTACACTGTGAACATTACTTACATGAAAGAACATTCATAAACCCGGCATCATGTTATGCCGTATCTTGTAAAGATAAGCTGACAATGTGGCAAAGAAAGGCGCAGTGTATGCAGAAATCCATACACTGTACATGATGCGTTGTTTTGAAGTAGCATTTAATGCAGTGGTTATGAGCACTGCTTTCAGGGTATAATTATGCTAGTAAAGGACTGTGCAATCGGAGTTAAACCTCATCTTCAGTGCAAAGTTACTCACTACCCTTAAATATTGCTTTGGTAGATCTTGAAGATGGCTTGATAAACTTAAAACAGAGACAAAATGGGCTACACCTGACCACAAACTGCATTAAAAAAGAAAGAGGAGTAAACTGAATGGAGCATTGAGAAATGCACGTACACTGTTAGGAAATTTAAAGTAAATTCCTTCAGCAAAATAATTAGTTATGTAAGCCCAGTGTTTAATTGGGCTAAGTAATTGCCTGGAGGTTTTTTTGTTTTGTTTTCTTTTTTGTTTTAATATTTAGTCTGATGATTAATGGAAATCACATTAAGCATTCTGTTGCAAGTGCCCTGGAGCTACTGGTGCAGCATTTTGTAATATTTTCTGTCAGTTCTGAGTTGCAAAAGAACCTTTTAGGTGACGGCTTACTGGTACACAGTAATGCAATTATGCATATATTTATTTCTTCATGTAATGTACAATTTTCTAGATTTTTACATGTAATGTACAATTATCTTGAGTTTTATATTCATAAATGTTCTTGCCCTACTGTTTCATGTCACATTTGAACAGCATTACTTAGTAAGGCATGATTTAAATGTTAGTGGTGCCAGAAGCTGTTGAAGACTGGGGAGGGGGGTGCAGCAGAGGTTGAGAGGGGCACTTAGTGATCTAAAAAGGGCAATCTTTTATAACTATTTACTACCACAACATAGATTCACTTGGAGGGTATTTTAAGCTTAGCCAATTCTCTTTTGGTGCTTGAATTAACATTTCTCAATTGGTCTTACCTATCCCATGGCTGATAATTGTATATTAGCCTGAGTGAGAATAACTGTGATCATACCATAGATAATTTGAGGGGACCCATGTAAGGGATGCAGCATTTAGGAACTGTCTCTATCCATTAGTGGCAAGAGGTGCAATCCTGGAGTGCATTTTCTATTACCCATCCTTAGATTCAAGTTGAATTTGAATATGGACAATGATGAGCTCTGTTTTACTTGAATGGATACTCTGTTCTGGAACAGTGGTAGCTAGCCTCTGTGCTATATATCCATCTCTCCACAAAATTCAGTTTAGATACCCTGACTGAGTATTTCTGATGCCATTTGACTTGTTAATGTTCAGTAGGTCTATCAGTATTAGATCAGAGGATGCCTTGTATGTCAAACACGTCATCTCTAAGAACTCTATAGGGTACTGAGTACAGTGTGAAATCTTTGAGGTGGTCCATGAAAGACCTATTGTTTAGGAATTGTATCCTTTTAGTAAGGTCACTCTGTGGGTAATCCAATTGTTGCATGGGTCTGGACAGATACATGCCAAAGTAGGCATTATATAAAATGATTACCAAATGAGGACTTTTTAAAGGGGGACAATAACATCTCTAGATCTAGTCACAATCACTTTGTTTATAAGCTGTGCAATATAGAAAGACTTTCTTATTACTCTTGGCACATTTTGGTCAAAAGTTAGGTCACTGCACACACAAGTTCCCAACTGCCAAAAGACTGTGTCAATTCTCAAGGGGCATTTTCAATTTGGCAGTTCCCTGGCATAGATGACTTCCCAAAGGATATGATAGACTATTTTTTGGAGTTTAGTTTCAGTTCATGATTGTGGCACCAGTTATTGTTTGGGACAAGCCTTCCTGCATGATGGTTAAGTCTTTGAGGATTCAATAACTGCTCCTAGATTGCAGTCATTTCAAACTTAGTCAGCCAAAGTCCTTTCGCATTTACTTACATTTTATTTTTTTACACTTGAGTTTCAGACAAACACTGAGCCATTTACTAAACAAGCAATACTGTCTCACAATGAAAGCAGACTTAGCATGAGCAATAAACTTACTCTGCCCTTAAAACTCACATTCATTGAAACGGCATGAAAGCCCACATTCATTTTGCATTTGGCCAGTGGAGGACTAAGCTTGCCTCTGGGCTGTTTTCAAACCACAGGCTCCTTACAGATTTTAGGGACATGCATACATGTATGTGTTCTTTGATTCATCTTCCTGATTTGTATTAAATGATGTTCCTTGTATAATACAGCACACTTTTTAGAGAGTGTTTTATATTTATTGTTTTGAACATTTTTCCAGTAAGCAATGAAACAAAACATATGAACCAATAATGACAAAATTGCCCAATTCAGAATATTCCCATCATAAAAGTCTACTCAAACCTCTGCCATTATAATCCACCAATATCAGTAAATATGCACAATCTCTGCAGAAGTAAAAGTCATTTAAATAATTCCACATTAAAGAGATCTGTAACTAATGAAGAGGATGCTGCTAATAAACAACTTTATATTTCATTGTTTCATCTAGAAATAAAGTACCTGTTGCCCTTCAAGAATAAATTGTCTATGTTGCATTAAAAAATGTTAAGCTAGTAATATTGCAGTAGGGAATGGATGGCAAACTGATAACAGGTTCATAGTTACTAGGTATCTTCTCCAAAGGAGGGCATTCTCAGGACTGCAGCATCCAACCCGTTTAAAGTACAACAAAGTACAGTATCAGCAATTCATCTACATACAGTGGGAGTAGAACCCACAGCCTTCTGCATCACAAGCAAGTATACTACCCGTTGTGCTACTAACAATGCAAGTAGGCTTGGTATAAGCAGGACTAAACTTGTCTTCCCCTGAAGCTCTAAGCTCCTTGTAAAATCCACTTCACACAACTATAACTCTCAACTTTGCAGCACAAGAAATCTGGAAAAAGAAACTTGAAGGACATTGGACCATAAGCCTTTTACCAAATTTTCCATAACATTACTAGCTACCCTGTAAATGGCTTGATATCTAAGTAAAGGTTTTACAGGGATACTTAGTCACTTCATGCTGAATAATGTACAGATTGCTGAATTATAGTTATGTCAAAAATCATTCACTGAAATAGTTGCATTAACTCTGATTTACTATGTAAGAAAGCTTTTGAATGTTAATCATGGATATTTGAACTTCCAGCTCTGAGTAGAAATTATAAATATGCCACAGAGAATTGAATTCACAGATTCCTACACACATATGTAACACCTCATATCTTTGTTATGTATAATTGAAAAAAAAAAACTAAAGTGTTGTTGGATGTTTAAACACTACCAAATATCCGAAGGACTGTGAAATTCTACTTATGTGACTGCAATAAAATTCTCTGAAAAATTCACCAAACTGGAAGTGGATATTTTAAACAGAAACTAGAGCATGAATGCAAAGTAACCCTGACAAAGCATTTCAGTACTCTCACAATTTCCCCTGATAGATTCCACAGCTTTTCATATGGAACTCAAATGACTATTATTTTTATTTATTCATTTTTTTAATCCTTTTATTACTTTTCATATATCAAGTTGGCATTTTAAGCATGATTGGCAATTAGGTGCATTAGATACATGCACATTTGTGAATGCTGAATATAGATTTATATCAGAAGAAATGTGTAGCAATAATATTTACAACCAGAAGCAACAAATGCAGATAAAACTATATCCCTACTCTGAAATGGAAGATTGTTTATTCATTCATTTTCATGTTGCGCATTTTATTCAGTTCATGGGAGCAGAGGCCTGAACATTATCTCAGTACTCGGTAGGTGCAAGGCAGACAAACTGATCTTACCTAGGTGTCATGTCTATTGAGGGACACACACACACACACACACACACACACACACACACACACACACACACACACACACACACACACGCACAATCTTAATATCCAGTGGCTGGACCTTGAGTCTCTTGACCCAATCATGTTACATTCTCACAGTTCCTAGACATGTTCATATCTCCAGAATGATACGTCTATAAATGGCAAACTGTATACTGCAAACTAATCACTACAGTTGTAGGATTCCCTGATTCTCAGACTTGAACTAGATTTTACAAATCACAATAAACACTGTACATGTTAATGGTGTAATGTTTGTAAACAACTTAGTCTACCTTACTAATCTCAAGTTACAAAGATACTATCCGCAGCTTTCTGTTAATTCAGATGTGGGCTACCATTTGATGCTTACTAGTTCTGTCTACACTGATTGGCTGAGGACGTATTTTATGTAAATATGAAAATTATGACCATATAAATATGTTGTACATTTACAGCATTTGATGTCTCTTAGCTGCATTAGACAGAAGTCAAGTGTCAATGCAACTGTGTTTCACATCAAATGAGCTTTTAACACAAAATATTTCAGTAAGTTGTATATAATATGGTTTTGTAATTATTAATATAAAAATGCAAAAGCAATGTTAAATAACCAGAAACAATACTAGACTAATCCCACTGAAATGTCTAGAGGTGTCTCTAGGGATTAATGAGATACATTATTGAAAACAAATATATTTATTAATTTCTTCAAATTCTCCATATACAATTCCCAAATCTGAACCCATGTTGTATATGGAGATTTGACTGAATGTTCAGTGTACAGCACAGACATTGTTAAGGAGTTTACATGAGGTTCTCATTCAGAGTTGCCTTCTATAAGGAATGTGCACTGCATGATATGCAAACTGAATTTCTGCCCATTAGTATTTAAAGCAATACACCTTATATAATGGAACCTGCTGAGCTACTGACACAGCAAAGTGCAATGAAATATTATGCAGTAATAATATCAAGCTGATGAGCAGAAGTAAAGAATAACAATAGTAAATGAACTACAGAGTGTTTAACCCTGTAAAACTCATGTAACTATTCATGAGACAAAACAGTTATACATTTAATACAGAGTGCAACAAGCAACAAGTGTACCTTTTATGTGGACTAATCACACTGTAATTTGCTAAAATATGAAACTAGTCATGAGTGTTTTAAGAAGGTGAGACTAAGTATTTTAAGGACAATTTAGCTATTATATGTCATAGTCACAGCCTCAGGTTTAAGTATTTGCAATATGATTACATTTGTCTTGGCCCTTGGTCTTCTGCAATTAATCTTCTTTAGTTATTGTTTTGAAGACCTTATGAATCAAATCGCCATGGTTAATTCTGAGAATTTTAAAGATTTACCTGAACAGCTTGGCCTCCCAAAGCACGATCCAGTTGGACTGTCAGGAATGCTGATGTTGTAAGTTCATCTCTTGTAGCTTTTGCACCTTGCCTAATTAAGTGAATAGTAAATGTAAGCCCTAAAATAACTAATAGCAAACCATCAGTATAAAATAATTTTCCTGATAAGAGTGCATTTGTGAGAGATATACCATGCAGTGCTCTATGGACTAAGACACAAGTTATTTCCTGTGTCCCTTTTAAAATTACAGAATAGCATCACTAAAGTAAAAAAATATCCTATCAAAAGCAGAAAACAGCAAGTAGAATACAACAGTACATGCAATGCAGTCTGTATAATAATAATAATAATAGCTATTTCTGTCAAAAAAAGGGAGAAACAAAAATGTGAAGTTAGAGATTCAACAGGCCATTCAGTAAAGACGGTACTATTAAAATACAAATGTTAACATCACTTCCTTCCCCTATCTTTGGTATAGTTACAAAAAAAAGAAGCACTTTATACCTGGTGCAAGAGTTAATACAGAAAAATACCCCATGCTGAATTAGAAACACCTTTAATGCTCCTGCAACAAGTACAGGATATATCTTGAAACATGCATAAGCGATAAAGATGTGTGTTTCTCAGATCTAACAACTGCTGGTGGAAAAATGATGCAATAGGAGAAAGGTACTGTCATACAGAGCTTCTGCTAATAGTACTTAGTCTCCTTTCAGCCTAAGCCCAATGCAGTCACCGTCCTGTCTTAGTAGTAATTAGTGCTGTCTGCACATTCATGTACTCCAAAAACAACTGATGATGACCATGCAATCCTTGAAGCCCACAAACCCTTAAGTATAACACTGCTGATCTGTGCCGCCTTCTTCTGCTATACCCCTTAGGGCTTCCTAACTTTTAGTCAAAGCAGGAATCTGTGAAAGATTTAATGTCATTCCAAAGTTGTCAAATATCATGTTCAGAGGACATCTGTTTGTTGATGTAAGTGTGTTTACATTAGCCATATTGATGTTTGCATGGCTCTAATAGTAGTAGTAGACCCCCCCACATATACATACACACATATATTCACTATTATTTAATTATTCCTTCTGCCTGCAATAGATAGGTATGGAAGTAGTTTCTTTTTGTCATTTTCATCCCTCTCAGTAATTCCCATTATAACATTGTTATAATTCTGACTATGAAATAAAACATTAAAATATATCATATCATTAATCCTTTCCAAACTTTGTTTTGTCTTCATTTTCAAATTATATTGTATTTCTTGATATCTACAGTCAGTAATCACAAGTTCATTGTTCATATGTATAGTCAAAGTGTCTAACTCCAAAAATAAATAAGTAAATATATAAATGAATGTTTTTGCACATATTTAAGAGTTTTTAATAATAGTATTTAAAGCCTTTGGCCTTAAGAGAAGAAAGAAAACACACACACACACACACACACACACACACACACACACACACACACACACACACACACACACACACACACACACACACACACACACACATATTTATATACATACCGCTTCCCAGCAAAGATGTGAGAGAGCTATACACTCTATCACTTTACAGGTTTATGGATTACTGTTAGAAACAGACCAGTTAAGTCTTTTTAAGCTTAGCCAATCTCACTAGTATATCCAACTAGTTAACTAGTTATTTTCCCTGTCCATAGGAAATACAGGGGCTGGACCTAGAATACAATTTTGTTTTCTGATCCATTCTTTGAAGTTAGATTTGAAGAAAGTGAGGAATGTGCTTTGCTTTACAGAAAGTGAGAGCTTATTCCAGAGATGGGGAATTCTTTACATCATCTAAGTTAGAGTTGATGAAAATGAAGGATGTGATTTGCTTTACCAAAAGTAAAGCTTGATCCAGAGGTGGGTAATTCTATAGGAGCTATACCTGTCAAGACGTCCAATTTATTTTGTGATATAGATTTGGGATGCTTGACATTGTATTTGAGTTATTACCCTTTTTAATTTATGCAGTAGATTGAGTGGGATTGGGTCATTTGCATCTTTTCTGGCCAGGCATAGATCTACATGTAATAGCCTGCAAGAGACAGCAAAGGAGAAGAGAAACAAAGCTTTTTGATGCTTTGGGCAACTTAGGGAGCTCAAACCCAAGAGTTTTAAGTGAGGAAGTTCTATTTTTTTTCAAGGTAGTTTAGGTATTTGGAAAGGTACATTCCAAACAGCACACTGTATTCTGTTATGGGCCTGATAGTCAGGTGCAAGGTGGGAAGCGGAACATTGGGGTGGGCAGGTGCTATGGAGAGATCACGTTAAGATGCTGTGAAAACACATGTGAAAGGACAGCAGTACAATCAGTTGCACATCATTTTGGTGTGGCTGTGATACAGGAAGTATGTAATTCCTATCCAGCACACAGCAGATTCATAGCTGGTACCAGATGTTTCAAGGCATGCCTGGATGAAATGTTTGGCTACCCATGCCAAGTCATCATAATCATCCTCAATACCAATTTTCCCATTTTTACATGGGGATGTGGTGTCACTGCAACAGTAGACAATGTGACGACATAACCTAGAGTCAAAATAACCTAGAACTCATGTTTATAACACAGTCTTGTTCCACAGTATAGTTCCACATGTGTATTATGATAAGGTGTCTCACTGCAGGCAACTTCACCACAGTAAATTTAAGTAATTTCTTAAGTAAATAATTTCTGTGAAAACACTGGAGATCATTAAACTAAAAACAATACAGCGAGTTAAGGAACTATTTGTTATAAAATAAATCTTCAGTTGTATGCAATGTGTAAAAATGTATTAGATTATAGCATTTAAATGAGGACTGTGTAACACGCTTTCTTGTGAATCAGCAAAGATTCCATTTAATTTCTGGAAAAAAGAATCACTGCAGACACTCATCTAACATAGCTGCTCCATTCCTTTCTTTATTTCAGCACTGTATCTCTCTCACTATATCCAAAGCCTTCAACATACTACTCACTCAACTAATTAGACTGTTCCCATATGAGTCTCACTCTGTCACTTCTGTTATTACAACTACTTATTAATATAGAAATTCTACCAAATAACTAAATAATTCCACCAAAGCCAGCAAGACTGACAGGTCTCAGCAAATGTACATATGTCACATACATATATAAATAAATAAATAAATAAACAAATCAGTCAATCAATCAATCAATAATCAAACCAAATTTGTGTTGCACCTGCGTATACAACCAATGAACGGTTCTTCCTTTTTTAAATCATGCACCCCACCTTCTGTTAAACCTGCAGAAATGTACCCAGTCTGAAAAACAAAACATAATTGTTGTTTTCACCTCTCCTTATACTCCTAGCTTATGTGTCAAATAGGTAATAACAATGTTGACCAGGAATTAGGCTCTTGTCAAAATGCTGCACAAAGTCATTACTGTCTACTTAACTGTAGACAGGAGATAAGAGCTGTTGTTATCACATGCACATAAAGAAAACCAACCAAACAACTCCATATTTAGTTAGGACAGACAGTTCCCACCAACATAGAAACAGGTTTGCAAAAGCTGGTGCAACGTTTGCACCCATGGCAACCCCACATAATTGACGGTGAATAGTCCCATCAAAAGGAAAAACATATTTTTTAACACTAGATCCAATAACACACAAATGGACTGTACAGATACATCACCCATTTTAGAATGGTTTGTCAAGAGGTTTTTAACAAATTCTATGCCTATGGTCTGGTCTATAGATGTATATAAAGATGTTATATCCACTGTTACCAAAAAGTTCCAGTACTCTGAAAAATATAGTTCTTTAAAAAAATCTAAGAATTGCCAAGAATCTTTGATAAAGTATGGGATATTAGTGACCAAAGGATTTAACAAAGAATCCAAATAATGTAAAATGGTCACTGTTTTCCCTTTTTTAGCCAAAACTATAGGTCGGAAAAGTGGATTTGTAGAATCTTTATGGATTTTAGGTATGCCGAATAGCATACTTAAAACTGATTCCTCATTTAAAAGAAATTCAAAAGTACCTAAAGTAATGTAACTGTTATTCAACAATTCCAATAAAGTGTTATCAATATATTTGAAATTTCTCCTAAGTCTTTACTAACTAGTTGATAATTCTTTCTATCGTCCAATAAACGTTTCATACAAGTTTTATATTCTGATGTTTTCATAATGACCAGTCCATTGCCTTTATCACCTTTCATGTATCTATACTGCTGATTATGTCTAAGTTCTTTCAAACTAGTTAACTCCGTCATTTCAAAATGGACTCTTCTACCATAATTTCTATTACAAATATTTCTAAACTCTTTTTCACATAATTCACTGAACACATTTAAAGTAGGCATCAACCTAGGATTAGTATTACTAGGTTTCTTACATTCATTATTAGATGCAACTTCAATACCATCCAGGTCAAATTTCAAATTGTTTCCTGGTGTAAAGTTTAAAATCTAATATTGTACCAACCAAGGGGGCTTTAACAGGGGGAGCATAGGAAAAACCTTTGTCTAAAACCTTTTGTTGAGCATCAGTAAGAGCTAAATCACTAAGGTTATAGATAGTACATGAGGGAACTATCTCTTGCATTGCTTCTCCTTCCTTCTGTTTCACTCCTGTCTTGTTCGTATTTCTGGCACCCTTGGATGCCTCTGCCTGAAAAGAATCACTAGACGGACTCTGGTTAGTGTTAACATCAACATTTTGATTACTATTACCTTCACCTGGTTCATTATTCAAAGCTTCATTTCCATTATCATAGTTAACATTACAATAATCACCAGCTGTCTGATTTGAAATGCAATGCACACTACTTCTGTGATTAACATTAGCAATTCTAATATCTGAATTATTAACACTGTTATTAGATACATTTTAATGTTTTTTCCAGCTTTGGGATTTAAAATATAAGCTAAATTATTAGAATAAGATGAAAAATCACGAGCAAGCTTGTTTCTCTTTCTAGTAGCAAGACTAACAACATGTCCTTGCAATTTAACTTGAATAGCCTCATATAATCCCTTAAAGCTGCCATAATTAACATTGTTCAGAACTCGGTTGTTCAAATCGGTGACTTCTTGTTTTAATGCATTAATTTTGACAACATTAAACTTAATTAAAAGTCTCAGAGCTTCAATACCAGTGTCATTGTATAAATCAAGGGAAGAGCACTAAAATGGACTGTGCCTTTGCTATACCCATTTGTGTGGACTCTGAGGACTTTAGGAAGACAATTTGTAATAATTGGAAGGTTTATATTGGCAACAGGGACTTGGCTAAGATAGCTGGTGATCATCCAACATTTATCTATAAGAAAGTAGCCAGTGTTAAATCTATACTAAAGATAGGGGAAAATCACACAGTGTCTTCCAGCCTTAAAGGAGCTGTAGGCACATACCCTTGCCATAATTGTAAACAATGTAGATACACTGATTCTTCCAAAAGTATTTATTTTTCTCACATTCAAAAACTGATCACTGGTAAAGGTAGATTTAATTGCAAGAGTTGGGGCATAGTGTATTTAGCTACATGCACCGCATGTCATAATTTCAACGTAGGCAAAACCATTAGGGCTTTATACAAAAGAATATATGAACATTGCCTAGCCAGCAGAAACAAGGATATCAACAATGCTTCATAGGTTCATAGGTTCATACGTAGGTACTAGGCTATCGGCACTGGGGCCTATACAAGCCCAGCCAAAAAGGTACCTTGGCTTTTGCCACCCAAGAAAATTATTTTCCTGTGCCACTGTCGAGCAGAGCCACAGAGTTGATCCCCGGGGTGGATTTCCCATTTCCCATCCAGTCATCAAGATTTTTCTTGAAGAGTGCTAATGAGGAACTTTGTTTGATATAGATAGGTAGTTTATTCCAGAGTATGGGAAGTCTCTGGAACAGGAATCTATCCCTCCGGCATCTTCTGTTTATTGTGATGACAAGGTTTAGGTCCCTAGAGCGTGTAGCTCGGAGGGATTGGGATTTCTTTAAGTGGAGCATGTCCAACAGCTCTGGGTTTGACATAGCTTTGTATGTTAGGCAGAGATCACCTCTGAGTAGGCGATATGCGATGGAGTAAAGCTGTAGTTTTTTGAGACGGTCTGTGTAGGGCATCTGTTTGAGGCCAGTAATCCTCTTTGTGAGGTATTTCTGCAGCCTTTCCAGTTGTTGTAGATGTCTTGTGAGGTACATACCAAAAGGGACATTGTACTCTATAATGGGTCTAATGAGTGATGAATAGAGGAGAACAATGACCAGTTTTTTTCTGGATGAGAAACCTTTTGTGATGAGGTGTGCCATGTAGAAGGATTTCCTGACTACTGTGGCGATGTGATTATCAAAGGAGAGACTACTGTCCACCTGTGTCCCAAGGTCTCTTATCACACTTTCAGTGTTAAGTATACTACCACCTATGTTGTAGTTCATGGGTACATAGTTTTTACCAAAGGGGATGACAATGCACTTTTTGGCATTGAGCTTGAGGCCATGGCTTTGACACCAGGCATCTGTCTCAGTGAGGCCCTTTCGTGGGATGTCCACATTGTTAGGAGTTTTGATTATGGCTCCTAGTTTGCAGTCATGTGTGAACTTCGTTAGTCAAAGACCTTCTTTGTTAGCTTGTAATTCAGAGAAGTAGATACCAAACAGGAGAGGACCCAGGACTGAACCCTATGATACTCCACTTGTCACTGTTCTGAAGTCAGATTTGGAGTCTGCTACTTTCACAGGGTGGGTTCTATCAGTGAGCCAGTTGGCAACCCATCTTGTGACATAAGGATTCATACATAGTTTAGTGAGTTTATCTTTAATTCCTGAGTGGGGGATGGTGTCAAAAGCCTTGGCAAGATCTAGATAGGCTGTATGAACCACTTTACTCTTGTCTACGGCTTTGGTGACTGCTTCAAAGAAGTTTGTCAGGTTTAGGAGACATGATCTGCCTTTTACAAACCCGAACTGGGTGGGGTCCAGAGTTTGGAGATTACCAATGTCTTTGTTTATAAGTTCCATAATGATACATTCGATGGCCTTGCAGACCACGCTCATCAGGCTAATGGAGCGGTAGTTCCCAGGGTCCGTGGTGGCTCCCCCCTTGTGGAGTGGGATAACCGTTGCTGTGCACCATTCAGCAGGCACAAACCTGAGGTGAGGCTATGATTGAAGATGGTACTTAGGTGGGGTGCCAGTTCATTTTGTAGTCCATGTAGAACGCAGCCTGGGATGTTGTCTGGTCCCATGGATGCTGTCTTCTTGGCTTTGGAGAGTGTGGTTTTTACCTGTGCAGCCATGATTACAGGAACTTTGCATTCTTCCGGTATAGAGATGGGCTCTTTAGGAGGTGAGAGGGGGGTAAAGTTAGCACTGAACCTATCTGCCAGGATGTTGGCAATATCAGTTGGGTCTGTATATTTAGTGCCATTGTGCTGTAACTCAGAGCAGATCTGAGTGTTGCCATTGAGATTCTTGACATAGCTATAGAATGTTTTGTGGTTGTCTTTAGAATCAGTGCTGATTTTGTTTTCGTAACTAGCTTTGGAGGATTTTATCAGGGATTGCAGCTTCTTACTGAGGCTGACCAGGGAGCTCCTCCATTCGTGAGATTTTACTCTGTTTTGCAACAGTTTATTCCTTCTGTTGTACAGTTTGTTTAAGGCCGAGGACCACCAGATTGGCTTCCTTTTTTTGGAGGATAGCGTCTTGGTTCTTTTTGGGATTGCACAATCCATGCACTCATGTAAGTGCTTATAAAGTGCAATTGTGTAGGATTCAGTAGTCATAACTGTATTGTCCATCTGCATGGGTGTCATGAAGTTCACCACTTCTGTCTTAAGAAGCATGAAGTTGGATTTGGAGAAATTTTTAACCATGGTTTCCTTAATGGGGGGTGGGGGCAGGATGTGGATATCTAGGGTAATTAGCTTATGGTCAGATCGGACCAATGAGGCGTTGACTTCAGGTGTGGAACATCAGTCATTCATGTTGGTAATGACTAGATCTAGGATATTGTTGCCTCTGGTGGATCTAGAACTTAGATAGCTTTAGCTAAGCATGCATTAGAATGTTCTGATTTTAAAAAAAATGTCTTTTTTGTACTGGATTGTATAAATATGACACCAAATGTTGATAATTTCAGTACTGCATTGGAAATTATAGAACTTAGATGGCAGGTATTTCTAATCGCAGAAGTATTTCCTGGTTTCAATGGCACTCTGAATGTTAAATGCCTTTTAAATGATAGACACCACTATTAGATTGCATTTTATAGAGGGTGCCTTGGTTTAAAAGTTTGTAATTGCTAATCATTGCATTGTCAATTAATTATGTATTAATTTATTTTAAATGTATTTAAGTGAAGAATGTCTGTGGATATGCTGTTCATCTTATTAAAGCGAATGAAAGTGCTAAACTTATTTATTGTATAAGCAGTCTGTCACTGAGTCTTCTCTTCACGTTTATTTTATACAGTTTTTCTTTTTTTCGTGCAGTTGCAGTGTTTTTTTATTTTTTACATAGATAAATATGTATATATATATATATATATATATATATATATATATATATATATATATATATATATATATATATATATATATATATATATACACACACATTCCCTAGGATTCAATAAATTCCATGTATGCTTCAGTGTACATGTGTGCGTGGTAAGCAGCAGCACTAATTGCATATCCATGCTGCACACTGCGTTTAAACATAAATAAGTGCTGTTTCCAACTGGCAACAGTGTTGTCAGCCAGGAAGCCATGTAACACAAGATGGATTCCAAACCTGTTTTACTTAGAGCTCTGTAGGTTAGTGGGTTTGTGCGGAATGCCACAGTGATCACCACTGATAAACATATAATATTCCTCATAGCTCTCAATCTCTTAGTGCAAGAAATCTGGACAAAGCAGAATATAAATAGGGGGACAATGGCCCAGAAATAGGGCCAGATTTTACTTATTTGCTTTTTTAAACTTAGAAATGTACTAAAATAACAAAGGGCTTGTGTGAAAATACATTTTCTGAGGAATTTGAAGTTTGAAACTCAACTGTATGTTTTATGAAGAACACACCAAAAGATATATAAGGCAAAAATCTGGAAATTCTGCGAAGATCTGGATATTTGAGAGGTTTGATATATATATGGTCCAAGCACAGTACAGGACAGTGCATATAGTGAAATTCCATTCCTGGCATTTTGTACCAAAGTTGTGTAAATGATCTATAAAGGATACATGGACGGCCATGTAAAATAAACACTCAGGGCAAGAGTTTGTATTGAACAGGGACACACAGATGAATTGTAGGAATGAACACAGGGAGAGAGGACAGGTGAAACAACCTTATGTACAGCAGATGAGATCATGTCAATGGAAGAGAAATGTAGCGAGTTGTAGTAGCAACACCAATCACATATCGACATGGTACAGTACGGACTGCACAGTGAAAATGTGTATTATGTGACTGTCACACAAAGTGACATAGCAGTGGGGAAGATGTCTGTGTGAGATAAGCATCCTTACATGAACAATGCAAAAAACATCTGTCAGGGATGTGATATATACTTGGGGTAGGGTGCATATTGAGAAAATGTGCAAACTGATTTGCCTGAATATGAGTGTAATCTCAGCAGAGGTCTCCAGCAAGTGGGACACAGGTAAAGGCTCATGGACAACATTACAATAACCAACCACAATCATGGACAATATCAGAATAACACCACCAGTAGTCCCATGTCTCTGACATAACATATGTAATTTAGAGTGATCAGAGATGATTCCAAACAAACACACTTGTACATTATGACATGTCCGCACCGTATGAGGGTAATGAAGCACACCATCCTGACACTGTAACATCTGCTTGGGGTGTTAGAAGGGGCACTGCTATGCCTATATGTAGCATTATGATCAATACAGGCTAGTTGACTGTTGGACATGGCAGATATACATGGCACCATCCACACTGTCATGAACGTTACCCATGCCAGTAATGTTGTCAAACAGCTATGTATGTACTGTGTGCATCACCGGAACAGGTAGCACTCATGCATTTGGTGTAACATATTCAGTAGTTGTGTTACATATAAGGAAGTAGTCAGCACTGTGAGTACATGCTTGTGGACATTCCACTTACCATGTACCCCAGGACACAGGTCACATACCTACTTGTCACATACATATTTGTCTGATATAGGGTGTGATGTCTACATTATACCTGGGTTGTGTATTTGTTTTCCTGATGTAACATGTCCCCCCATGTTTTTGTGATTACAGGCACTGCCATGTCTGCGGCAGCAATTTTTGCTGTGTGTGTGTGTGTGTGTGTGTGTGTGTGTGTGTGTGCTGATACTGTCTGTATTATACTAATATCACAGTTGGAGTCAATGATTTCCCACAGTCTGTAGTTCTTCAGGTAGTTTTTTGGACACAAAATGTGTATGTCATCTGTGATGTCTGTCACTTAAATAATTACAGGAAAGGGTCTAGCAGACAGCCCAGATTTGCGTACCTCATCACGGACATGAGATATAGGTCACTTCACACATTTCAACATATTTAGATGCCATGTATTTGATACAGTGGTCTACCCACTTGGTGATATAGGTGGCCACATCAGGCAGTGTTGATTGAATACCTCAGTGTGGATTTGTGTTAGATGCATTGGGCTTGCCAGGTTCAAAGGAGAAATCAGTCAGCCCTCTGCACGTACGGCTATTGCATGGCTCAAAAACATCAGAAGACTACAAAAGCATGGCAGAGCCAGCAAACAGGGGGAAACAATCCGTTTATTAATGGAGGATGGAGAAAAACAAACCGGTTTTGGCCATTAGGCCTTCCTCAGTGTCTGCATTCATTACAAAATGCCACAGCCATATATATAGCAAGTGGTCTAGTGCCACCAGGAGTCCATGAACAAAATTACATCACATATATTTCACATATATTCATTTAGACAAGGGGAAAAGAGTGCACCCAATTTTATAATCCATTTATTTTCCATTTTATTTAATATTCCATGCCAACCTGATTTGTTATGTGTATTCCGTTGTATAATATCAATCACAGTAAATCTAAACTTGGTTGGTTTACCAGTCCTAATGTCGCTAAGGTGTTCTGAAATCCGAAATTTTACACACCAGGAGGTTTGTTTTACATACAAGGCTGAACAGCTGCATGATGCGAAATAAATCACCTAATCTGATTGACAATTTGCAAAGAATTTAATCGGAAAAACTTCACCAGTATTTCTGCTTGTGAATTCCTTGGTTTTGAACATATTATTACAGTGTGTACAATGTCCACTGGTAAACCAAGGTGGCGCTAGACCACTTGCTGGCTCTACCATGTTTTTGTAGTCTTGTCAGGTTCAAAACAATGATAGTGTTGTCATCATGCATGTCCTCTATGACTACTTTGGAGACATCTAACAGACATAACGGACATGATGCAGCATTAGCAACTCACATAGGTTAGTTGCACACAGCCGGGATATTACTAGTGTCCATTTAAAAAAGGTCCATGATGACATATTGGTCTACCTCACAGATTCGGAGAGTCAAGATGTGTCTTCTACATGCATGCATTGGTTGCTGTTCCCCCCAGCTCATACAAATGAATGTTGCTGTGCAACCATGAGTCTTTATTTTGTCCTTCTGCATAGTGGAATTCCCTGCTAATTACAACATTGACAACAGTCCCACTATGCTGGATACAAGCAGTTTTGGTTTGGCCAAGACAAGCAAATTTGACCTAGAAATAGCAAAGCTTGCTGGAAGAGATAACATTCTCACCAACTGCAACTCTAATACTTTTGTCGAGTCTTCCTTTTTCATATCTCATCTGTGACAAGTGCAGGAAAGTGGGAAAAACTGACTATGAATTGCAATTGGAGAAAAATAGGATTAATTAGCTTAAGAACTTTGCATCACTTCTCATAAGCATCTCATTATCAGCTTATTTGCATACATACATTCGGCGACACTGAAATTGCAATAATTGGCTTCTAGGAATCATGGCTTAGCTGCTGCTGTCAGCGGTCACCTCCAAATTTCCTAATGCATTTGAGCTATTGACTATGAATACCACTCTATAACTGTTACTGCTCATAACAGTATGACTTTATCATGAATGTAAATCTGAGCTCAATTTATTTTATAAAGTCACTACTCTAAAATGACTGTGTCACCACTGAACTGATAATATCTATGCTCAGAGAATATATTTATTGATTAGGTCCATTTCATAAAATTAATTAACCATGACAGCTTAAGGAAAACCTACCAGACTTGCAGACAAATTTCATAAACAATGAGATATGACCTAATTATCCCATCCAACAATAATGGTAAAGGACTTTACTTTACATGCAACTCAAAAGAATGGAATATTTTTTTTCCATAACTATAAAACACTAATACACTCAGCAGTTTGAAATGCTGATTGAAAATATACTTCAGTAATACACATATCTACTTCTTTATTACCCAACCTCAATAAATCCTTCCATGCACTACCACATACAGTCAAACTGCCATAGCAGGCCCTCCTCCCTTCACATATGACTCAGCACTAATCTCAGTCTCCAAAGAAATGTAAACTGGCATTTACCAATCAATATCTACATACTGATGTACTCAGTATTGCATAATGTTTTTGTACACTCTTTTAATCAGGATTGCAAAATTCATTTTGCATGCATTCTTGTATGAATAACTGTGTTATGCTTACTTAGGCTTATTGGGCTATCATTTCTCCAGGTGCTTTATGTTTCTAATACCGTGACAGGAACTGACTGCATTCCTGATTCACTGTATTTTTAGTTCATGAAATTAGTATTGTTTCCATCTTTGATGTTTGCTAAAAATGTTCTTCTCTGCATCGAAAGTGTACTCAGATTTGCCTCCTCTTGCAGCTCATATAAAATTACATGTATCAGAAATAAGGGCCTTTGAAAATTCCTTTTTATTAGCCCAGTTACTAGTTCTACTGTTGGAGCTCTCTGGGTGTCTTAATTCTATATTTCTTTACTTTTACTAGTACTTTATGATTAACAATACTTTTCTCCTTTTTCTTTGATCTGGGACATTCCTCCCAGTTTAGTGTCATTACCTCATTCTACCTAATACAGGGAGAACATTTGAGAAGGCCAACCCACTTAGTTCTTAACATTGAGTTATCTTCTGCTCCTCCTTACTCCCTTTCCACTTTACAAAAAAAAAATCTAAGCTTGTTTCCTGCCTTTCCTGCAAGTAGTTTAGTCCAGATCAGATATGCTGTATCCAGGACTTCTGAGCCCCCACTTAGCTAGGGTTAAAGTATTCCCGGCACCATAAAGTCTGCTCTTCAAATTTTCCCTAAGAACTAGTCAGTTGTTTAGTTTTAGCACTCAAATTTGTTTCTTTGAGCTCAGCACTTGTTCAGAACTAGTTGTAAGCACTAAATAAACTACAGATTACTACAGCACTCAACTTTCCTCACTTGTCAAGAGGAAAACAGGTTTTAGTACTTAATAAATAAGCACCTATCCAGGCATGTCTAAGGGTCAGCTCCCAGTGTTTTCTCCTGTCTGCCTGATGAATCTCGGCATCTTGGGGCAATGCAGCAATTGCCTCATATACACAGACAACCCTCTCCTCCTACCATCCAACCTGTGAGAGAGGCACTTATATAGTCAAACTGGAAGCAAAGCTTTCTTCACCCAAGACTGGACTAAGTCAAGAGGAGAGGGTAAACACTTGCACCACACCACACTCATCACATAGTCCCTCAAAACCTTCACCACCAAAACACATATATAGAAACACAAATATACACCTACATTCATAAAGGCTCTCAATTAAAATCTGCCCAAGCAACAGGGACCTCCAAAGCAGAAACACAAGCAACCTCCACCCCCCCCCCCAACACAACCCAAATGACACATACTCAGTGTGCCACTCAACCACAGCCCATAAGCCACAACAAAGTACCCAACACTCTAGTCATAGGTAACTCTATAGTCAGGCACACTGATGTTCCACTCACCAGGCTAAACAAGGAGAAAGTTACTGTCGGCTGCCTGTCAGGTGCCAGGATCCACCACATAACACATGCACTCAGATCACTCCACAACAAGTATAAATATGACTCTGTCATTGTCCATGTTGGTGTGAATGACCTGAGATGTACCTCCCTGGATTACATGAAAAGAGATATGAAGGAGCTGTCTGAGCTTGTAGCCCAGGCAGGTATGACCCTAGCCCTGAGTAGTATCCTGCCATCACCCAGAATGATACCACAGTACAAGGACAACATGATTGACTTCAACAATTGGCTAAGCTACTGGTGTCATTCTAAGGGGATCCAGTATCTGTCTGCCTGGGATGACATGATTGACAGACCACGATGCTTTGCCAGAGATGGCCTGCACCTGTCACCCTTGGGATTCCAGATACTGGCTAAGGCTCTTGCCATCCCATAGTGCCTTTTGTAGGCAAGGTTCAAATGACAAACTCACCACTGTAACAGCTACTAGAAAGCAAAATCTGAGGGCAATGCAACTTAATGGAAAAAGTCTAAACCTCAAAATGCACTCACTAGAGGCACTCCTAAAAATGGAGAACATCAACATCTGTGTAGTGACAGAGACCTGGTTCAAGGCTCCAGAGAGTACCCCCTGCATTACCAGGTTATAATTCATACCACACCTTTCTGACACCTAACCTGGATGGAAACAATAAAGGCGGAGACATGTCCATATGCATTAAGGATATCCACACCTCCAGGCTAGTTGCTCAGCATAATACATCTGAGATTATCCAAGTCCAACTAACTCTGGGCAAGACTTCAATCCAAATTGTAGCTTGCTACAGATCCCCCACCATGCCCCAGGATTCTCACTCCTCATTTCCTGATACACTGGAAAATATTAGGGTACAACCTAACACCCTAATAATGGGTGATTTCAACTACCCCACAATTAACTGGGAAAACTACTCATTTACCAACACTTTTGCTCAACGTTTTCTGGAATTCATAAATTCCAATGCCTTGGATCAACTTATCCACACCCCTACCAGGAGCAGCAATATCCTAGACCTGGTCATTATCAACATGGGAAACCGGTGTTCCACACCAGAGGTAAATTCCTCATTGGTCAGATCTGACCACAAGCTATTCACCCTAGACATCCACATCATGCCCCCACCCCCCATTAGGAAAACCACCATAAAAAATCTCTCCCAAAGACAACTTCACGCTTCTTAAGATAGAAGTGGCAAACTTCATGATACTCATGCATACAGACAATAGAGGTACGACTGCTGAATCCTTCACAAATGCGCTATATAAGCACTTACACAAGTGCATGGATCGTGCAATCCCTAAAAGAACCAAGATGCTATCCTCCAAAAAAAAGAAGCTAATCTGGTGGTCCCCTGCCATAAACAACTCTACAACAGAAGAAAGAAATTGTTGCAAAACAGAGTAAAATCCCATGATTGGAGGAACTCCCTGGTCAGCCTCAGTAAAAAGCTGAGATCCCTCATAAAATCCTCCAAAGCTAGCTACAAAAACAAAATTGCTACTGATTCTAAAGACAACCACAAAGCATTCTATAGCTATGTCAAGAATCTCAATGGCAACACTCAGATCTGCTCTGAGCTGCAGCACAATGGCACTAAATATACAGAAGCAAATTATATTGCCAACATCCTGGCAGATAGTTTCAGTGCTAACTTTACCCACCTCTCACCCCTTAAAAGGCCCATCTCTATACTGGAAGAATGCAAAGTTCCTGTAATCACGGCTGTATAGGTAAAAACCACACTCTCCAAAGCCAAGAACACAGTATCCATGGAACCTGACAACATCCCAGGCTGCATTCTACAAGAACTACAGAACAAACTGGCATCCTTCTAACTACCATGTTCAATCATAGCCTCACCTCAGGCTTTGTGCCCACTGAATGGTGCACAGTGATGGTTATTCCACTCCACAAAGGGTGGAGCCACCACTGGCCCTGTGAACTACCTCCCCATTAGCCTGACAAGCCTAGTCTGCAAGGCTATGGAACATATCATCATGGAACTTCTAAACAATGATATTGGTAATCTCCAAACTCTGGATCCCACCCAGTTTGGGTTTGTAAAAGGCAGATCATTTCTCCAATAACTGATAGACTTCTTTGAAGCAGTCACTAAAAGTGTAGATGGGTTCACACAGCCTATCTAGATCTTGCCAAAGCTTTTGTCACCATCTCCCACTCTGGAATTATAGATGAACTCACTAAACTAGGTATAAATCCCTATGTCACAAGATGGGTTGCCAACTGGCTCAATGATAGAACATACACTGTGAAAGTAGCAGACTCCAAATCTGACGTCAGACCAGTGACAAGTGGAGTACCGCAGGGTTCAGTCCTGGGTCCTCTCCTGTTTGGTATATACTTCTCAAAAGTACAGGCTAACACAGAAGGTTTTAAGGGTGGGGTATTTACGTGTGCTGGATGTGTTTAGTGTTGTGATTCTGATGAAGTACTTATACAAAAGCGCTTAATCTCTGTTTTTGTGGACAAATAAATTATTTGGATATTTACTACAGTGTCGCTGTTTTCTGTTCCTGGATCCATTCTGTTCCTGTGTGGTTTGTGCCTAACACAGAAGGTCTTTGGCTAATGAAGTTCACAGATGACTGCAAACTAGGAGCCATAATCGAAACTCCTAATGATGTGGACATCCTACAAAAGGGTCTCACTGAGACAGATGCCTGGTGTCAAAGCCATGGCCTCAAGCTCAATACCAAAAAGTGCATTGTCATCCCTTTTGGTAAAAACTCTGTACCCATGAACTGCCACATAGGCGGTAGTCTACTTAACACCGAAATTGTGATGAGACCTTGGGACAGAGGTGGACAGTAGTCTATCCTTTGATAATCACATCGCCACAGTAGTCAGGAAATCCTTCTATGTGGCTTACACAAAAGGTTTTTCATCCAGGAAAAAAAGAGGTCATTGTTCCCCTCTACTCATCACCCATTAGACCCATTATAGAGTACAATGCCCTTTTTGGTATTTATCTCACAAGACATCTAAAACAACTAGAAAGGTCACAGAAATACCTCACAAAGAGGATTACTGGCCTCAAACAGATGCCCTACACAGACTGTCTCAAAAAACTCCAGCTTTACTCCATCGCACATCGCCTACTCAGAGGAGATCTCTGCCTGACATACAAAGCTATGTCAAACCTAGAGCTGTTGGACATGCTCCACTTAAAGAAATCCCAATCCCTCTGAGCTACATGCTCTAGGGACCTAAGGTCACCACAATAAACAGAACATGCTGGAGGGATAGAGTCCTGTCCCAGATACTTCCCACACTTTGGAACAAACTACCTATCTA
Source organism: Protopterus annectens (assembly GCF_019279795.1). Lineage (NCBI taxonomy): Eukaryota > Metazoa > Chordata > Ceratodontiformes > Protopteridae > Protopterus > Protopterus annectens. The sequence continues at coordinate 290,152,611 of NC_056732.1, read as the reverse complement.
TATCAAACAAAGCTCCTCATTAGCAATCTTCAAGAAAAATCTTGATGATTGGATGGGAGATAGGAAATTCACCCCAGGGATCACTTTTGTGGCACTGCTCAACAGGGGCACAGGAAAATAATTTTCTTGGGTGGCGAAAGCCAGGGCACCTTTTTGGCTAGGCTTATATAGGCCCTAGGGCCAATAGCCTAGTACTTACCTATGAACCTATTACTTGTTGGTATTAGATCTGTTATATGTTACATTACATATGCTGAATTAGGTATATAACAAGTTGTATTAATATGTTTAAATTAGGTTGAATTAGATCTATTGCTTGTAATGTGATTTTAGTAAATACATAGTTTTATTTTGTGAGCTGCTTTATTTGAACTTGCTGAATGTGTATTGTACTTATGTTATTTGAATTTCACAAGTACTGTGACTGCGAAACTTTTCTCCCTGGATCTAAACTGAAAGTGATCACACCATTCAGTCAAACTATCCTGGTTAATAAAAATAAATAAATACATAAATACAGTTCATACACACACATACATACAGACATAAGAAACATAGTACAATCATACAGTACTTACATGAACAAAATCGTTTAATTTATTGATAACATCCTTATCACTTAATACTATTAAAAAGGCATACTGACTTTTTGTTGTATTATAGCTGTATTCATTTACATTAATGTTATTAAGGAATGCATTGTGAAAAACAAAAAGCAAACAACTTTTTTAATTTTGTATATGAAACAAATTACTTATTCATTCACGAAATTTCGGCTTTACATCATCTACATTCTGCTCTAAGTAAAGAATACTGGAGTACCCTATGACTGCAGAAGCAAGCTCCATACACCATCCAGCCTTGCCAGTCTTATTGCTCAGGTAATCAGCATCGACATCAGAATGCATTTTACCTATTTTGTACATGGGTTATGGTGTCACAGCAACAGTGACCATAGCCTAGACCTAATGTTCACCCACCGCATAGCTAACCACACTGCATGTTCATAGAAAATCTTCAGTCATACATCCAGTCCCCCCAGCAACTCACATACATTAAATCCAATGCAACCTAACTTAAAACAGTAACATGACTTGGTACACTGTAACATACATCACTTTCAAAATATGTGTCAAAGCAGGCAAATGATCATCACTATCCCTTCTCAATGCCACTGCACAAGTGTATAGTACCCACTTCTTTTTCCTTTTTCTACATTACAGAAAGAAAGGAACACACACATTTAGACATTTATAAATACCCTATAGATTATAATGTTAAAGTAAAGACTTGTGCAGTGGTGCTAGTGTAATTAGATATGTAGAAGTTGTAATCACTTAGCAGTCAACTTGCGTGTGTGCGTGTGTGCGTGTGCGTGTGTGCGTGCGTGTGTGTGTGCGTGTGTGTGTGTGCGCACGTGTGTGTGTGTGTGTGTGTGTGTGCGTGTGTGTGTGCGTGTGTGTGTGTGCGCACGTGTGTGTGTGTGTGTGTGTGTGTGTGCGGTGGCACACGTGTTCATTCAACTATAGACTATAATCTTAAAATAAAATATCATCTTCTTATTTAGCATCCCACAGAAGAGGTAGACTGCTTGATTTTACATTATTCTCTATTTTCGGGTATTCTACCCTCCTGTTCCAGTAAGATAATACAATTTGTTATGTGTACACAGTTAGGAGAAGCAGGGTATATGTAGTGAACAGTATAATGAAGCATTATTTTAATCAGTACATGCAGCAAGCTCCTTGTCTTGAAAGAAAAAAAATGTATGTAGCCAAGCACCATGGAGATTCATGTATAATAATAGCTTTTCAAGCTTTTCAGAAGTGCTCAAAGCAGAAATAGGACTTGTTATATTTAAGTAATTTGTTTTAATCTGCTTACACTGTGTGTAACATCTGTTCTAAAACAGCAAAAGTTTTACTCAATCTGTTCAGTAGTAGGATTAAACTGGTACATTTACTTTTGCATTTCTTCTGTCACTGCTATTTATTTATGTGCTTTCACGTAAACACATTCTGTAGCTTGCACATAAACTTATGTACATCTGGACGCAGTATCTGGCAAAAGCAATGTCTGTGTTAAAAGTATGAATCACCAAATATTTTATATAACTCACACTTTTTCAATTGTCCATGGTTGGACATAATAGGAGATTGCTGGACTAATGGATTTGGGATTTTTTCTTTTTTCCACTATAGAGTGATCTACAAATGTTATATAGGTAGCAGGGGTGAAAGGGGCATAGAGGGAACTAAGGTGTTTACCTCCCTTAAAAAAAGCAATGTTTTTGTGATTCAGACCATTTTCAGTGGTTTGTAAAGTTGAATAAATGGTACAAAAGTTTATGACTTGGCAGTTTTGCTGGTCAATTAATGATAATGCATACATATATCTACATTAGCACAACAATGCTGAAAAAAATAAAGCAAAAACAACTTTACCAGGTTCAGTTAAAATGTTTTGTTTCATTTTTTGGAGTCACATGTATTGATAAACCATAAGCAAATATGAAGGCATGTGAGCTACAGAAGCAGCCCAGAAGCACCTAATTTATATTTTAATATAAAATTAAACTGTCCACTTAAACTGGTACAAACTTAAAAACTTTAATTTTAACACTTTTTATTTTACAGACTTAAAGAAATGATAATAAACCATAAATTTACCTATTAAAATATGCAAATCAGTATGTTAAAGGCATCCCAAACCATTTAATACTGTTATACGAGTGTCTTGTCATCTGAAATATAATGTTATTTATACTAAGTATTTAACTTCACAGAAAAAAAATCTGAGAGTGGCTTGCCATTGTATTTTATATAAAACATATTTAAATAACATTATAGAAATATTGCTTAAATATGCTTTTTCCTCATATATCACATCTCACTTTCTCATTAATAGGAGACATATACAATTTTAACTGTACAAGTCATATGAAACTAATTATTTGGTTTACCTGTGAGTGATAAAAGGGTGCTCTTTCAATTCACATTTCTGAAAGATGAATACTGAAAAAAAACCTAAAAGCACACAAGAAAATCTTTTTTTTCCCAGTGGCAAGCCCCTCCACACCCTCATGCGAGGTGTTCTACCCTCACACCCCTTAAATTATATATATCCACTCCATGCACATGCTATGGTGGAAAAATTGGGAAAATCCCAAAAAAGTGTCCTGCTGGCTTGCACAGTCCAATGCGTTGAGGTGAAACTCATCTCAATATTAAATGTATGAATTAAAGCCACTCATTCAACAGTGCTGTGATGATTTGTAACTATGCCCTTCTTACTGTGTGTGTTTCCTTAATTCATTTTTTGCAACATTCCTTTCCATTTGTCTTCTTTGTTGTGCTAATATTTTTCAAGTTGCCATTTGCATAGTTCTAATCTATATCTTCACAGTTATTGACTATATTGTGGTTTTTGACATGTGAAACACTTTCCCCAAAAGTTTTAAAAATTCTAGCTTCATTATGCAGAAATAATTGACATCTGGTAGGATAAATAATATCAGCTTTGATAGTACTTTTTTGAAACCTATAACTAAAGGCTCACATGTTTTCCTTTATTCCATAGTTTTCGTAGAAAAGTAATTGTCAAACCTGATGTTGCCGTTTTTCATTTTAACAGGAGGCTTGTATCAGAAGGTTTTGAATATTAATTCTTTGTCCAGATGTAAAATAAATTTTATAATTATAGCCCTTGGAGAAACTCTAGGTTTTGTAGAGGGCTTTAAAGGTCACCTATATGCTCTTTCTCTCTTTATCTCTCTCTCTATCCTAAAATAAATTCCCTCTCACAGTTTGGATACTTTTAAATCCAGCAGCTAGTTAAGAACTTTATTGTGTTGATACCTTCCATCTTTTTTGGTACTCCATATACTCTCCATTAGTTCCTCCTTTTTATTCTCTGTATCCTTCAGGTTATCCAGCAACTCTGCATTATTATTAGTGAAGCAGATGAATCAATGTATATCTTCTTTTGGCTGCTATCTGTATCTGATAATGCACTGTCTGTGTCCTTTATTTGAACACAGTAGTGCTGTATCACAGTTTTAAGAAGTTCAGCTTGTTATAATTATTTTGTTCAACGCCTGCTTTTGGTGTGGAACTGATCCATTTTCAAGGATAGTTCATGTTACTACTTGTAAGTCTTTTCTCTCAGACATTTCTTCTTAAGTGCTCATATAAACAAAAATACAATTATAGACCTTGTAGGAACTCTTGGTTTTGCAGAGGGCTTCAGAGATGACCTAGGTGATCTATGTGCTGTATGTGTGTGTGTGTGTGTGTGTGTGTGTGTGTGTGTGTGTGTGTGTGTGTGTGTGTGTGTGTGCACGCATATCTGTCCTAAAGGAGAGTCTCTCCTGCATTCTTAATATTTTTGAATCCAACTTGTTAAGAAATTTTCTATGTTGCTACCCTCCATCCTTTCTTCTACTTTATATATTCTCTGTGAGTTTATCCTTTTTCTGTTCTTCATATCCATTAGTTTATCCAACAGCCATGTATTTTCTTTGATGATGAATTCAGTGTATATTTTCTCATTTTTTTGTCTGAAACCTATATCTGACAGCTCATTCTCTGTGTCCTTTTTTTGAACTCATTGCTATTCTATTATAGTTTTAAGAAATTCAGTTTGTTTTAATTATTATGTACAAATCCCACTTTTGTGGGGGGCTGATCCTCTTTCAAGACTAATTCCTGTATGTGAGTGTTTATTCATGGGCATTTCTTATAAAAACGATATGGCGATGATCATTCCTTATGCTGATCCATTCAGGCCAGTTTTAAGAAAGTCAATAAATTAATCCCGGTGCCATAAATGTCCATTTATGATATTTCAGTGAAACAGTTTTATAGGTTCTTTGAAACTCTTACTCAGGCCTTCTGGCAAGGGATATGCCAAACAGCACCTGCATTCATTATGGTTGTTTCTCTGATACTTAAGTAATTGGCATGCATAATAACTGTCTCACTTGTATACGAAACTATTGAAGACATGCTGATGGAGAGAAAGATAGATGGTGTCCACTGAGTAGCAGCTCCTCCTAGATGGTCTGAAGAGGTTTAAATAATGTCAAGAATGTTTTACATCATTCAAGTAAAAATGAGCTACACCCTTCTAAGAAATGACTTACAAAGCCATGTCTAACCCAGCTCTGTTAGAAATTCTACATCTAGAGAAATCCCAATCCCTCCTCACTACACGCTCCAGAGACCTCAACCTCATTACCACAATCAACAGAACATGCTGAAGGGACAGGTTCATAACCCAGAGACTGTACATGCTATGGAATAGACTTCCCATGCATGTCAAGCAGAGCGCCTCACTGGCCCTCTTCAAGAGAAATCTTGATGAATGGATGGGAAATAGAAAATTCACCTTGGGGATCACTCCAGTGGCTCTACTCGACAGGGGCACTAGGAACTAAGGTCAGGTGGCATGATGTCAGGGTAATCCTATGGACTAGGCTTGTAAAGGCTCCAGGGCCATTAGCCTAGTACACACCTATGAACCTAGGAACCTATGGAAACTATTTTAGTCCTGCTTGCTAGTGAAACAAGGAGTCATTTTTTCCACATTTTTCTTATTGAGGCCTTGTGAAGGTATCAAGAAATTAGTCACATAAAGCCTTTAGAATATTCAACACAGCAGGTGGTGAGCTATCAGCAAAAGATAAAGAAGAATAGGTAGGGAATTTTTTTAAAAAAGAAGTCCTATAATATGTGGGGCAAGGACTGATGTCAGATGTGTTTTTTTAAACATAGATAGACAGATAGATAGCTAGATAGATAGACAGATCTGTGTGTGTGTGTGTGTGTGTGTGTGTGTGTGTGTGTGTGTGTGTGTGTGTGTGTGTGTGTATATATATATATATATATATATATATATATATATATATATATATATATATACATACACATATTAGCTGGCATAATGGTTAAGGTCTTTGCCTCGATGTGCAATGTTCAAGCCTAACCCCCAGCCAATGCCTGTATAGAGTTTGTATGTTCTCCCCTGTGTCCTAGGGGAGTCCATTCACCTCACTTAAACTCACTCAAAAATAGAATAGTGGGCAACAACAGTACAGGCTGCAGTTGGTGCTTAAAGGGGGAATTGTTATATAGACCAATACCTTTGGGCATCAACTGTACTGCACAATATCCTGTAGATAAGAGAACCCAGATCACCCAGATCACAAACTGTGTGCCATGTCATGGCTAGTCATTTGACAGTGTAAAAACTGTCTGTAGATGATTCGGTCAAGTTAAATAATGTCTCTAAAAAGATTAGCATGAGTATTGCCAGTGATGAGTGGGTTAAGGTCCTGGACTACTCAGACCTATAGCAGGGACCTGTGCCAATATTGGGTGATGTGTATGTGTATTATTGGTGAGTGTGCCCACCATAAAGCCCATCAGTCATGAGTCAATAAGCTACTGGCCAGATAGTGTCTGATTGCCAGCTTAAGTTACCTGAGATAGGTCTTTTGAAAGCTGGATGTAGAACCAATTAATCTGGCGAACATGAATTAAGGATTGCAAAGCTCAATGTTGGTTCACTGACAGGATGAAGATTATAAGTGGACGCCTTGATGGTAAAGAGGAAGCTGGACAGTTTATTTATCCAGGAGACAAAAATGGAAGGGCAGTTCAGCAAAGCCACTTGGCTTTGGATCCAGATTCTACTACTCAGGAGGAGGACAGACTAGAAACGGTGTGGGAATTGTGGTGATGGAGAGGATTCAAAAGATAGTTAGGGATGTCATCAGAATTAGTGACAGACTCATGGCAATCAAGCTCCAGTGTAAGTATAGGTAGTGTTTATAATCTCGGCCTATACCCGATAGCAGGGTTGTGACAGTAAGGAAAAGAGTGCATTCAGACAACACATGCAGGACCTACTAAATAACGCCGGACAGCATGATAACATGACAACATGAATTTATGTTGATAATGGGTGACTGGAATGCACATATTGGGACAGGCAGAACAGACTATGAGGACTGGTTGGGTCCACATGGGTGGGGCAGCAGGAATACAGAAGGAGAGGCCATTCTAGACTTCTGTTTGGCAAATGGCTTGATGGTGGCAAACACATGAACCAGTAAGAGAGACAGTCACAAGATTACATACAAAAGTGGCCAACATGCAACTCATGCATTAGTAAGGAAAGAGGAATGGGGGTAGAAATGGTGATTGAAAAGTCATCCTGAGTGAAAGAGTCAGCACCGAACATAAACCACTGGTTTCCACAATCAGTCACAAACAGTAGGAAGAGAAGGCTCAAGGAATAACAGAAACCACACTAAAGACCTGGAAGTTGACTGGAAAGAAAACACGAAAGTTCAAGGAATTGCTCAGTGCCCTAGCACCTCTGGAAAAAAAGAGGCAATAGACAGAGATGTAGAAGAATGGCAGCACCTCAGAATAGCATGTTTAAGGGATACAGAACAGATATGTGTCTGAGCCAGGTATGGATTTAAGGTTTATAAGGAAAGCTGGTGGTGGAATGCAGAAGTCCAGGAAGTCATCAAAAGAAAGAAGGAGTGCAGGAAAAAGTTGGAGATAGAAAAGATGGCATAGGCTAAGAAGGAATACTGGCTAGCAAACAAAGAGGCTAAGAGGGCAGTTGCAACAGCAAAGAACAAGGCATCAGAGGCACTATAGCATCTTCTGGAAAGTGACTCAGTAGATGGCACAAAAGAACTTTATCAGGTTGCACAACAAAGACAGTAAGATAAAGATAGTCAGACACCCTTTATAATAGATGCCAGTGACAATGCCCGCCAGTACTCAAGACTTTAAAGGCAGATGGAAAGAGTATTTCCAGAAGCTTCTGAATGAAGAAAACCCCACAGAAGCTGTATTGCCCTAGACAAAGCCTACAATGAAAGAAGAGGTGGCACCCACCCTAGAAGATGTAAGAACAGCACTAAGGAAAATGAAGTCAGGGGAAATAAGCAGACTTTGATGAGGTCACTGCAGATATGATCAAGATGTGAAATGGCTCCTGAGGGTATTCTTAGCAGTATGGAGAGAAAGATGCATCCCAGATGACTAGAGAATAAATATATTAGTGCCTGTGTACAAGAACAAAGGGTCATCTACAACTATGAGCAGTACAGAGGTATCAAACTCCTGTCACACTGCTTGAAAGTTCTGGAGAAGGTGACTGATAAATGAATATGCAGAGTTGCAGAAAGTAAGATAAGAGATGAGTAATTTGGATTCAGATCAGGATTCAGCACAACCAACCTAATGTTTTCAGTGAGACAAATAATTGAGAAGAAGCTAGAGATAAAGAAAGAGTCTAGCTGAGTATTTCTAGACTGGAGAAAGCATATGACAAGGTCCCAAGAATAATGAACTGGGCAGTCCTGTGGCAGTTCATAGTCCCACAAACATTGATAGAATTAGTGCAAGCTATGCACAAGGACCCAACGATTCGAGTACAGTGTTCAGCCTCACAGATGGGTTACAGTGTGAGTGGGTATGCACTAGGGTTCACCTCTAAGCCCACTAATGTTCATACATTGTCATATATTGATGGACTACATTAGCAAACAAGTCAGAGGAGACAGATCAGGAAGGTTGTTCTTTGCAGATGATGTGTCATTGCAGGCAGACTCTAAGCAAGAACCACAGCAAATGGAATGCAAAACTGAAGGCATGTGGGATGAAACTGTGTACAGATAATACAGCTGTAATTGTAAAAAAATGTGAGAAATCAGAAGAATCTAAGAAATGAGATAGGAGGGATAACAATGGATAAAGATAACAGCCTCAGGTATCTTGGAGGGGTGGTTGGAGAGAAGTCTGAATGATGAGATCAACACTAGAATAAGGAGGGCTGCAGCCAATTGGCACAGAGTGGTAGGGGTACTGTATGACAGAACACAAAGGGATGTGAAGAAGGCATACATTATATGGAGAATGTGTTTTGAACATTCTTAAAATAATATGTGAGTTTGACAGTTAACGTTGACATGACAGGCTAGTATGGTAGAGTGAGATCAAAATCAAAGATTTTTTGAATAGCACTTGAGTACAGGCTTGTGCCTAACCTATGCTATGTCACACAGGCCTCTAACAGAATAATATATAATCACATTTTGAACATCTTAAAAATTCAGGAATCCTAACTGATTTCTGGCATGGCTTCTATCCTTGACTAAGATGTTTACCACCTTATACACTCTTGCAAAATCTGTATTTCAATGGGAAATCATTAGCACTGTTTTTGGTAACATGTAAGCTGATCAGCAGCCTTTAGAATGAATATAGGCAGATTGAATAAAAACATCAGAAACAACTTTCATCAACTGTGTTGTTTTCTCTTTCCTCCACAGTTGTGCATTTTCAACATAACTATATATAAATTTAGTTGGTGTTGATGCTGTCTTCCCCATGGCAATTGTAGAGTGGGTGTGTGCTGAGGGCTTCTCCATTGAAAAAAAAACTTACTTGTGAGTTTTTCTGAAAGTTTTTAAGGAGTTCTTCATCAGTATACTGGCATTCACTATAATAGCTGATGACACACTGACATTATTCTGTCTTTGTAGACATAAGCATACCCTTCAAAAGTGTCAATCATAACTTTCTGATACATAAAGTACAAGCTGTTGGCTTTGGAGAAACCATTACAACAGGGTTCAAATTCACTAGGTAATTTTTCATCAGAAGAAAGTATCTTTTATTTATGTATTCAAGAATATTCCATACTAGATCCAGTATGGTTGTAAATATTCATTAATGATATAACTAGCTCCACACCTCAAACTATACTCTACATCTGGCTAGCATAATTCTTCACATTTCAGTAAAACAAAAATAACATCTCAAACATTCCAGTACATATTTATCAGCTCAGCATATGGCTCAAATCAGATCATCTCAGCATGTATCTTTCAAAAACAGCTAGTATGTTATTCAGCAGTTATTAAAAGCTTAGCAAAAGTAACCCCAAGCTTAGCAGACATAACGCCATAACAACACACACATTACATAAGTCAGGACCTACAAGTACCTAGGATTTACTATTGACCCATTTCTTATATTCCAACAATACAATGGACCAGTGATCAGTCATACTGATAAAGGCAAAATACAGTTTAAAGTTATCTGTTCACTCCCACCAGAATAGCACAGTATTCAAACCACAGTTAATGGTTATATGCAGATACATTAATCTATTACTCAGACTCAAATATCACTACACTTGTTTCAAAAGAGCTAAATGACACCCCTTCACAGCAAGAACCATCCCACTTTTCGCCACTTCCACACACAAAACAATTTACAATAATTATTGTTCAACCCTGAAAAAAACAACTTTAATATGAACCCCTTACTTGTTAAGAACATAAGACAGGGGCACTGTCCTTGCAACGGCCCTCTTTTGCACAAGCTATTGGTGAGGAAAGTTTTTTTCCAGTCTTATCCCAGATAACTGGAACTACCTTCCCTCTAACATTCATTACTTAATATTTATAGTCAGTAGAAATGTTCAACAGACTGCAACCTGATAATGTAGAAAACGTCAACTTATTAAATATAAGCACTTTTCCATACTTTGTGCAGAGATTATATCAAATTAATGTGTTGCCATATATCAAACAGCAAAATCAGGAATGGCCATCTGTTGGTTAAGGAACGATGCAACAACTGTGAAATTTCATACGTATTTTGACTCTTTTAAGTGTTTTCTTTCTGATTTTATATTTATTTCTGTTTGTGGGAAGGGATAGAGCATAGCTATAACTGTACTATTGTTTCTTGGATGACTTCTTCAATTTTTCTGAACTTTGTTTTTCTGAAATCAGGTTAACTTGAGTGAACCTTTTGAACCCTTTAAAATTTGAGTCATTCATGTGCTCTGGCATCAAAGGGTTTGCTGTCTGGTATAAAAACAAAACAATCAGACTCAACAAAGCTATTCTGTATTTCAGTTTTATGAGATGCAAGTCTGAGTACAAAACAAAGCAATCTTGTTTAGTTTCCTAATTAATAAATTTATGTGGTTAGTATACTCTGACGTTATCTGAACTCTGATAACCAAGTATTTCTGCAGAATGTATATAAAAGTTGTCACAACTGACCAGGTGTATATGATCTGTCCTTTTTTGTAGGTATACAGAATGATGTAACAGTCTCCTCCAAAGAATTGTCCATATGTCTTTCGATCAATTGGTACCCGACCATTGCTTTCAACACGCCATATCTAGAAAACAAAGAGATGGACATCTGTAATTTCTGCCTTATTAGTGTTGGTATACCAATATTGCCATGCAAACTTTACAGAAGAGTTTCATTTATGCATAGATCAGTGTTTATCTTAGCATTGTCTACTACAGCTTTAAGAAATGTAGTACAAAGGAATGGAAGATGTTTAACTACTTTTGACACTGACATGTAAAGTACAACATTCATCCACCGTCACTGATTGTTTACAGTCTCATACGAGAAACTTATGTTCACTTGCATGCACAAGCACATGCAAATGCACACACACACACACACACACACACACACACACACACACACACACACACACACACACACACACACACACACACACACACTCACACCCACACACCATATAACCACCTTTACTTACTTCATGATATTTCTCATGAACTGTGCTGCCTTCTCCTAGTTTTAAATGAATGGTATGATTTCAGTATACAGTACTTGGCAAAAGATTATTCCTAAAGGTACAAAAGGGTACCTCCTGCAAACTAGGAACTTCCATTTTTATATTAACAACACAATAAAAATTATCATAGTTATTCACTCCACTCACTGTTTTTCCTTACACAGCACCTTCTACTTCATTTATTAATTCTGTAGGACTCTTTTCACTTGGCAAAAAAAAAAAAAAAAATAGAAACAGAAATATGACTAGAAATATGAAATACCTGCATAAGGCATACATACCTCAGAGACCTTTCGCATAACAGACACGTGAAACATTCACACCTTTGAACACCTGCTAAGCCTTTGTCAACAGCCCCGTTACCCCTTCACAGCAGCTTTTGGCATTTTGGCTTATGAGTGTAGATACCTAAATATTTTACATCTGCCCTAAGATTTTGGGACATGGTGTGAAGCAACATGGTGTGGAAAATTGATTTCCACAAAATTTATTGAGTCATGACTACAGTGTTACACAATCATGCCCTTTCATTGCTATTTTATTTAAATTATAGACATCAGTGTTACTTTTACAGCCAATTGTTACATGTGGACATATGACTGGAGAATTAATCTGTGAATAAAGTCCGTCTACATTTATGTAAACCCCTGTGCAGTTCTGTTGGAAGCAGGTTAAGATAATTACTGCCTAAACCTAAGATGTATGATATGTAGGCTTACGTGTACTCCCTAGGCAGCAATAAGATAGACCTTTCTCTTGTAAAATAAAGAAATGTCTTGTATATTTTCCTGATTGTTTACCTAATAAATAGATTTTCTATGTAATGGATTTCTCTTTCACTGTAGGCTGACTTAACTGAATGTTTCCTCTGCCAAAGAACTGCATTATCTATCCCTCCTTCCATAGATACTGCCTTAACAACATTTGTACAGTAGATAATACCTTTGACATATGTTATAAATATACCTCAATGTCTCCTGAGCCGTCATCTACCATATTATGTCTTGCTGCCATCTGTGGAGACTCGTGCAGCTTGGATGCATCAAATTCAATCTGTGCTATTTTAGCTATATTTTCTGTCACATACACTTTTCCAAATCCCTCACTTTGGTCCTTATCTTTCCAATCCTTGAAGAATTGCTTGAAGATTGGAGTCTCACCGTCCTCAGGAAACACTTGTATCTGGAATTAAAAATAATACATGGTTGTTATCTGTTCTACCACAGTACATGCTGTTATTTTTACCCCTTTCTGCTTTTTTTACATGTTTAGTTAATATCACAGTTATAATGACTATGCATTTCTTTAGATCAAAGTTTGGGTATACAGATTCCTTTATATCTGTAGCCAGTACTGCTATCTAGCTGGTCAGTTGGAAGTACTTCAGCATAGAGAATTAAGTACCTAAAACCATTTAATGTGATAAAATACTTGTACTATCCCATCAGTCAAATCACGGAAGTTTGGTTGCAGAACAGAGAAACAAAGTCTGATACCTTTCAATGATGGATCAGGCCACATTTAATTTTAAAAATAACAGAAAGCTGAATAGTTTAAAAAACACAATCAGCTTTAATTTCTGATATTTTATTCCAAATTAAAAATTTATAAAAATAATTGTTTTCTAGAATATTTTATTGTATATAATATGTTTTTATTGTATTAGTCACAATTTAGCACTCTGTAGAATCTGGAGTGCCTGATTTCCATTACTGCCAGCTGCTCATTTAACAAAAGATACAAACTTCTAAAATAATGCAAAAAACAGCAGAATCTGTAGCTCAGTAAAACAGTGATCTCTGAAATGTGATTGCATGCAGAGCTTGTGACACATCAAATGTGCATGTTACAGAAGGACCTAAATGAGTAGAAAAGATATGTTTTGTTCACCTCTTCTTTCAAAAATGTCACTATTATTGAAAACAGGATCCTAAACCAAGGTATGGCAATTATGGTTGATCGAACACAGAGGAAGAATTTAAACTTACATTAATGTCCAGTGTCACTTACGTTGTAAACCTCAGTATTGATAGATGCATGCTGAAATACCACATCAGTACTATTTGATATGTATTGAGTAGTAGATTGTGCACAGTGATGTAATGAAGGTGTGCCCAAACAGGAAGCAGACATAGACTCTCCTAACCTTATACATATTGATAATGGCATTTATTTTCATATAAGAGTAATATAAATCAAAAACATGACATGACAACATGAAAATAGTTCTCTGTTGCTGTGTAGTTTAGAGTGTTTTATGCTGGCTAATTTGATTTATACAATGATTCAGTGTCAGAGATGAAGGCTGCCATGGGGTACAGATAGTATTATTTGGAGTACTCAGTGTGTGCATAGATGAGAAGACTTGAGGATCTGAAATAATCTATTAGTTTTTAGTTGCAATTTTGTCATCTAGAACATTATAGATGATTTATAATATCCAGTTAGTTTCTTTTTGCAAGTGAACCAAAATGTAGTTCCATCCAATATTTTTGTGCTGTGTTTTGTTACATTGTTATCCTATTGTTCTTCTTATTTTATATAGTACATTTCATTCTTTACACCTCAGAGCGGTGATCAGGTGTCCACATGATGTTCACTGCCTTTATCAGACATAATTTTTAGTGGCTGTGCTGTCTTCTGGCTTCAAGATGACTTATCTATTTTATTACTCAAGTACAAGCTGAATATAAAATCTGCAAAGTTTATTTGATGTTTTTCTTCCAACAGATTGTTATACTGCACCCTTCTGACTTACTCTGATGCTCTGTATAAATATACTTGAGGTGCTCTTCTGGTTTGTATTGGTCTAAGTTTGCTAACTTTATTCTAAAGTTGTTTATATGTATATATAAATACACACACACACACACACACACACACACACACACACACACACACACACACACACACACATACATAGTTCTGCAGAAATCTGGGTACTTTCTCCAAAGCTTACATCTCCTAAAAGACAAACTATATATTTGAATGTAATGCATACTTGAAATTGTACAGGTTTAATGTACTGCCAGTAACACCTTTTAGTATAAGCAGAAGTCAAAGGTCCAGACATTGACATTGGCTACAGTGTGTCTGGCACAGATAAAGGAACAGATGTTTCAGGAACAATAATAAAGGTGTATTGCATTCAAAAAAATACCAGTTTGCACCATAAAATAAAAGCTAAATGCAACCAAAACACCCTCATGTGACTCCTCTATTTAGAGCGCTAGTTTTTAACTGGCATTGTGATAAACAGCTGCTTAAAGACCTGAAATGTGGAGGTCATGGATGTTCCCAATGTGAATACTGCCAAAGGAGGCTCACTTTCAAAGGCTAACTTACATTTAATTAGCATGTTTGAGTAACAGGCAGCACATTTAGGCACAAGTGACACTTCACGCACAATTCCCCTTAGAATTCTACAGGGCAGAAACTATTTTTCTTTATCTTTATGGTTTTATCCTTGCTAACCATCAGCTCTTCCCATTATCAGTACAGCCTACCTATTCCTTGTCAATGAAAGATGATTACAAAGTGTCCATGATCTTGGCTGGCATCAAGGGTTTTGCTTAGATTAATAGATTCCTCTTCAAAATTCTGATGTGCATGCTGCTGATGTAGTGTCCACATCCTAGTCCATTCATGCTGATGCTTTGTCCCCAGCATCCATCTGGGATCAGACAACAGTGTAATAAGCAGTTCAACCCCACTTAGACAAGTGGCCCCATCACTCTTACTACTACCTGCGGCTCCTTCAGCACTTGGGTCACTAACTAATCCTTTGTTCTCTGAGACAAAGCCCAAACATTATTTCATACACCATAAGGCTGGACCAATAGAGCAGAAGCTTTTCGCCCAAGTTGTACTCATTTGTGTAGCATCTTTGTGCTTGCCAGTGACTTGACTGAAATATGAATGACTTGATTGAACTGCATGCCTGTTTAAATCTGTACATGATTTTGCTAATTTTGTTTGCTTCATCTTTTGATAGAGTGAAAGATAAGCTTACTGATGTCTGTTTGTTTTCCCTGCATTCTTTCTTATTACTGGTATAATAAAACACTGTGCATGTTTACCTAGACAGGTATAAAATGTATTCTGTTACTCATATTACTTCACTAATAAAATATTTTGCAGACTTTACAATATGTATAATGAATGATCATACAGTATATCATCTAATTTTGGAAAGTCTGCCTATCATTTCAGTGTCCAAAACTTATGCTTCAGTAGTTTGTAAACTATGAGTGATGAATATGCTATGTAAAAATCCTGAAGGTTTCAAAATTATTATTATTTAAGAACAGGGACTGGTTTGGGCTAATTATAATAGAACTGATTATCCTTTCATCTTGTTTTATATGCTTGTATAAATTAAAAATGTGATTTGGCTTGAAAATGTAAATTGAATTAATGTGCCATTTTATGCATTCAAGGATACTTTATGGGAAGCATGGGATACAGGCAAAATGAACAAAAGAATGCTGCCTACCATGTTTTGCTCTAACATGATAAAAAAGTACAAGAATTACAGCTAATAAACTTCCTATTAAATGTGAACCCAACCATTTTTTTTTGTAGAACACATTAATGAAGTTTGCTGGGTATTATTGTTTGGAATCCAAAGAGTTTTGATATCTATATCAATTTAGATTTAGATGAAGAAACAGCATGGACAAGACACTTATTTAAGTAGCAAGAGACCCCTTATATCACGAGTATAAAGAAAATATTTATTGTGGTTCTTCTTTATTAATATGTGGCTTTTGACAGTGTGGCTCATAAGTGTTTTTTGACACTGGATCAAGTCATCTTGATTGAATGCCTGTGGTTGCAATGAGCCTTAGTTGCTATGGTGTTGGACTTGACTGTGTCCTGTCTGATTGAGCCCACTTAGCAGGTGGCATTATGGGTTAAACTCCCCTATCTTCTACCACCCTCAGTGTGATGTACACCAGGGTTTGATTCTGGCTCCTTTATTATTCACAGCTTATACTGCTGCTAAGGAAGGTCTAATTGGAAAGGAACATTTGCTATACATCTTTTGCTGATGGTATTCAACCTTGCATGTTTTTTTCTCCTGATCATGTGCTGATTTTTCATCACCGGAGTACTGCTTAGACCCCATTCTTAATTGGAGGAGATATAATCAGCTTTCTGTCAAATCTTCTCACCATTAATTATCTGTGGTGGAAATCAGTTAAAATTTGTATCACATAATTATGAGTAGAGATTGTTCATGATGACAGACTGACATCTTTGGAACAAGTCATGACATCTTACTACAACTTAAAGAATAGTGTCAACATCAAATACTATATTTCATCTTCAAACCATGGGATAGCAGTAAATTCACTACAATAGTCCCATTCTATCATTACTTGGAGGTTTCGAACAGTGACTTGGTCCACTTACAACATGGTCTGAGCTGTGTTGACAGCCTTTTGACAGGTCCACCTAGAACAAGTCATATTATGGTTGTGCTGTGGGATCTCTGCCAGCTGCCAGCAGTGGCCAGATACATATATAAGATTCTTACCATCACCTTGTGTGCCCCACAAGATCTGGATCTTGCTTGTCTAAATCAGTTTTTGAGCCTCTATGTCCCAGCAAGAAACTTCAGGCCAACAGGTGTGCATGGATGATGGCTTTCTCAAGAACTTGCCTACAAACATCAGGCAGGATTTATTTTTCTCATCACGCACTGTCCCTTTGGAAGTATCGACTATCCTTTATCTGAGCATGTGAGATGCCCCTAGAGTCCATCAGTTTAGGAAAGTCTACTGTGAGCCCGTTTAGGCTATCTAGCCTAATTTTACAACTTTACGTTTTTAATGGCTTAATTTTTTTTATTCATTGTATATTAAGTTCTGGATTGTATTTTTTAATACTTAGTACTTGTTTCAATTACATTCTGTTTGTTTGATTATTTTTAATATTTAATCATTGTGATTAAGCATTCTACTTTAAATAAATTAATAAAACTGAACTACTGTGAGGACCTATATATATTCTTATTTAGGACATTCTGCAATACAACATGTTACTCTGACTTTACTGTAACATGGCAATTATGCAGGAGTGAGGCTTGTGTCAAACCTTATACTTTCTGCTCATCTGACGTTCCTTCTGCTGGTTTATTGTTCAGTAAGAACTATGCAAGCCTAAATGTCTTAAGGACATGCTTCAGCTCTGTTTCTTGGCTAATGATTTTTTTCCCGTTGATGTGTAGAACTATTCTGATGATACAAGGGGGAGGTCAAAAAGTAGATCATCACATTAATGTCTTTATCCAAAAGTATGGAGATTTTTGTAATAAGATTATCTTGGTTCTTTGCTTAAATACACAAGTGTATACCATAAGATTCTATGCCAGTAGGTTGCAGGGGGAATGTTGTAGGAGCTCTACTTTGTGCTTCATAGTATTAGGAGTATGCATCATCCGAGGACCTTCATTGCAACATACAGTTTTGAATCAGTGCTGACTCTTAAGTCTCCTCCATGTTTATGTCTGCCTGCTTAGATGGCTGGCGTATATCCACATTCACTAACTAAGGAGTTCACTATCGCACATCATCATCGTAACTAAGAGGAAGAGCAGGCACTGTTTCACTATCGCACATCATCGAAACTAAGAGGAAGGGCAAGCACTGTATATTTGTAAATAGTTAAATCTTAGGGACTTTGTGCCTTTGCAATAATTTCAGTTTTAATCCTTCTTTTTCTTTCTGTATTCTGTTTTGATATTTCTTACTGTCCTTGTGTGATTGCACAAAAAAAGACAGCAAAAGAGGACTTGAGTACCACTGTTGTCTATCTTTTCATCAACATTAGTGCATCCTGTGCTATTCTTTTTTTGTACCTGACTGACAGCCAACTACTAGTATGCCGAATATGATGGCAAATGATATTTCTTGTACACTGTCTGTCCCAGATTCTTTTGCTTCACTTTTGCCGCAGTGCCAAGAATATAACCAGCACCAACAGTGCATCTTGGAATGTATGTGGCTTCAGGTCCACCATTAAATGAAGAAAAGGGACAGACAGACAAACAAAACAGGGTGTGTATTTATGTTGTCCTACACAAAACTAAGGTAAAGCAGATTGACCTTTTCTGCTTTAAGAAGCATGCGATGATAGAAGGTTCTGCAGCCATATTGCAAAAAAAATGTTTATATATTTACCTGATGAAAATACCGAGATGGTAATGTACCAGATGTAGATATACCTTTAAGAAGCTTTCCAGTCAGCAGGCACATGCATATAAGGACTGAGCAAATGCAAGCTAGAGTTCCATTTTGCAGTGAGAAGTCAAGATGTAAGCATGCATGTATGTGTTAGTCAGTCATTTAGTTTGTTTTAGTTTAATGTTCCTGATATCCATCCTGATGGGTTTGTATATAAT
This sequence comes from Protopterus annectens, assembly GCF_019279795.1. NCBI lineage: Eukaryota > Metazoa > Chordata > Ceratodontiformes > Protopteridae > Protopterus > Protopterus annectens. The sequence continues at coordinate 290,133,539 of NC_056732.1, read as the reverse complement.
AAAGTACTTAAACGAACACCCAAGCCTCATTGTCTTATTCAGATGTGCAAGACAAGCAGCACCAGACAGAGCAATGATGGAGATAATGGGTGGGTTATATGGTTAGTCACAATATGAGATAAGGCAGTAGAAGTGGCACATTTTATGGACTAAACAATAGCTCTGAATAGTCACTGAACAATTGCTTTGTGTGTGTTAAAAGGTGTAACCACTTGTTAATTGGCAAGAACTTTAGATGTCTGTTAGTGACTGAGACAGACAGGTCTGTGTGGTCTCCCAGTCCTTACTACAGAATGGCAAGATTATTGTGCACAGTTACAAGTGCACTACAGCCATGCTTATACTGGTCTTTGTGATGTGCAAACATATTGTATTCATGAGTGGATATGGGAATCAGGAAACAATGCCCAATCAAGCTTGTGTATCTTTTGTAATTGTGCGTGTTTACACACAGTGTAATTTCGTATCTTGGAAACTTGACACTCTTGTTTAAAGACCAATTGCATAACACAAAACAGAAGGAACATTAAAATGATGCAACAATAATTGGAATGTGGGTGCATTCATTGATCCAGCTGTGAAAAGCACTGGAAGTCTTCATTACAGAAGTGAAACTGTCAGGCACGTAACATTTTATACCAAGCAAAAATGAGTCAGGGTTCAAGGACAGGATTAGCAACATGAATGCTTAGATCACGTGTCTAGAGTAGGACATTTAACACTAAACTATACAGAGGGCTAAAATGTTAACAGGACATTTGGGGAGTTGTTTGGTTCACCGGAGTTTATATCATAGTAGCTTGAGCATAAGAGCTTGAGTTGGACGTTTATCATGTTTCTGTTCCTTGAGGCACATTTGATCAAGATCACATTACTTGTAAATGTCTGTTCAAAAGCTGATCTCACAGTCTTTCAAATGAAGACTGAGACAGGACTTATACTGTCTGTTAGTGACTACTCAATCATTGATGTCCAGTGACTAAAGACTGTGAACAGTAAAGTAAGGTTGGCAGGGATAAAGCCACCAAATAGATTTTTATATATACCAAGGCCACAGAGTCCCTTGACCAATCGTGGCTTGTCAGTTCCTTTCCACAGGTCACACTGTCTCTCTCTCTCTCTCTCTCTCTAGGAGGTCCATACCAGTTAGTCCCAGAGTAAATCTGTGGATATCCATCCATTCATCTATTTTATGTCTAAGGGAAGATAGCAAATTCAACTGCTTAACATAAAGGGAAAGTTTATTCTAGATGTTTGGGAAATGCTTGCTTATAAACCTGTCACCCCACCTTATTTTATTTATCTTTTGGTGAAGATTTAGGTCCCAGGTTCTAGTACTGATGAAAATATTGGACTTGTGATGAAACAGGAGATCCAGAACAATCAGGTCTCTAATGATGCAGTAAATGAAACAGAGATTTCCCCTCAAAAAGTCTATAAGACACTGAATAAAGGGATAGAGCTTCCATCATCTCTTGATAACTTAAGGATGTTAGACCTGTGATATTTTTGGTTAGAAACTTTTGGGATCTTTCTAACTCTTTGATATGTTTAGTGAGATACACTCTGCAGGGGGCATTTTACTCGACAATGAATCTGATCAATGCTGACTGTAGCTATTAGCAGTGCTAAATAAAAGGATTTCTCAACTGTTAGCACATTAGGATCAAAAGAGAGGAAGCTTTCAACCCAAGTATGTAGATCCTTGACTATATTTTCATTTTGTAGAGGTATGCTACCTATACAGGGTCTACTTGAATATACTGAATTTTGTTTGACTGAGACGGGACACTTGGCCAACATGGTGAAATTTGACCTTTTCCCCACTGTAATAAGATTCCACAGTTGGCATATTTAGTTAGGGGAGTGTGGAGCAAGCAGCCCCCCCTCACTTGGGTGGGGTTGACATAGTGCGGTGTATGTTCAGTTTTATTGTTGGCCAAGTGTCTTGGTTTCCAGTTAAAAATTATGGTAGTGTGCAGTTTTAATTTAGTGATTGTTCGGTGCTGTCTTCTCTGTAAAATAAAATTCAGGTAAGTGAAAATTCGGTCTACTCAAGTAGACCACCTGTATACTATGGTAATGGTAGGGGTTGTCTATGAAAAGTGTAGATATTACATTTTTTAGCGTTTAGTTTAAGTCCATTTTTAGTACACCTAGAGTTTACCATGGGGAATTCCTGGAGGATTTGGGTGTCATAGTGTGACTCAACAACAATCACCAGTTTGTGGTCATCTGCAGACTTTGGTAGCTACAGATCTTGACTCTCTGCTTGGCGATCTGACAACTAAATACCAAAAGAGAGATGTCCCAGCACTGAGCCCTGATGGACACCTCTGGTCATGTTACTACTTTCTGCTGAGGCTCCTGCAACTCGCACTGTCTGGGTTCTATCTTTCAGCCAGTTTGCTATCCATCTAAACACATACAGGTTGATTTCAAAAACATTTTACTTTTGAGTAAGGCCAGCATGAGGAATGGTGCTGAAGATATTTCATCTGCTTTATTGTTTTGCATTGGCATATATGGACACAAGTTTTGATACATGTTCTGAGGTTGTGTGTGCGGTTGTGATCAAATAGCCTGAGTATTTGCTGCCAAGCTTTAGAGATCTGAACTTGGGTGAATCAAGATGATGTAGCTGAACCAATAAAGAAGATCTTATTAAGGGTCTGTAAAGAAAACCGGCAAGCTTAGTTTCTGGCAGTCAGGTTAGAATTTGAGCAAGCTGAGCTATTCATTACCTGCAAATGGCAGATGCCAGATAAAAGTTTTGCCTTGAGCACAATGACCATGAGACTTGATTGTTGTTTTGTGAATCTCCGTGTCCTGCCCAAACTGAACCTCTGAGGAAGGATGGTAAAACTCACTTTTTGAGTCCCTGCCATAAATTACACATGAGCTACAAGGAGCAGTCAGATGGAGATTGCAGAGTGATGGGAAAAAAAGAGTCTCACCAACTGTGTTGACTTTCTTCTAGATTTTTATAATGCTTTCACTCAACATTTACTGAGCTCTTATAAGGTCATGTTGGGAAATTCAGAAGTGAAAAATTCCATGTCAAGTTGCATGCATGAGGAACTTATTACTGTTCAGCATATCTGAACAAAGCCTTGCAATACATCTAATCTTGGACCTACATGACTTTTCACTGTGGGTAGAAAAATCTCACATAAGGTCAATATGGACAAGCTGATAATGCATCTAAGAAAGGCAGGCCCAGTAGGTTAATGCAAAGGAGAAGTACCCTGGACATCTACTGGCTGCTGCACATGTTGGATACCATGGCCCACACATCATTTTGATCATCTTGTTGGATACCCAACAATCATTCTGATCCCTGGAATGGGAGGGTTTACCAAGTATCCTACAAAGCATTGCGTTTGGTCTAAAGTTTATCCAGTGAGTCCAACTCTTTTACTAAAGCTCTCTTCGTGAACGCTTGTTAATTTATCACTCTCCCCCCTTGTCACTTACTTGAGGCTGTAGCCAGTAGTGTCATTTGTCCCCTACTTTTCACACTTAATTTGTAGGCACTGTTGCGCTACCTATAGCTTTCCTTACAATAATGTGAAGTTTTTGTGCATTTGAAAGTTTCAGCCTTGCTATTATATTTTGACAAAAGTGTTCTTTAATCTTAAAAATGGCAATGATGTGTTAGTACAAGCTTTTGAATTATTTATTAAGCTATCTGGCTTCAAACTAAATATCTGTAAGTTTGCATTTTTCTTCTAACTGACTTCTTTCAGCAGAGGGCCCCACCCATTTCCTGATAAACTGAAGCTTCACTAAATACAGTGGACATTTTCTTTCAGTAACAGTTGAACTGACTACTGGATTTCACATTGAAGAAGAATTAATTTTAGTTTTGGTGCCCTAGTGGTGCTTCTAGCTTGACTGTTCAGACAACAGACCTGAAACACAAGTTTCTAATAAGTACAATAAACAATTGAATTCACCAAACCCAGGAAGGAGAGAGTTCACTGTTGATGCTCCCCAAACAGAGGCATAGTCAATGATGGGAGCAGCCCCCAGGTGAGGTTGGTGAATGCAAGGGAGGGGGCAGGGGAAAAGGTAGCTCATAAAGAAAAAGACGGACAACTTGAATTAGTAGTTCAGACTCTCAGGATGCATTTAAACTCTGTTCCAACCACAGCCCTAATGGAAAATGTCTGGGGGGAGGGGTTAGTAAGGTAGCTGGTAGACCCACTGATAGACATAGGGCACTGGGTAGAATACCAAAGAATGATACAGGGGGGAGGGAACAAAGAAAATAAATAAATAAACAATGTAATCCAAGACATAGGTAAGTGAAATGTATTGTTCATGGTTAGAAGAAAAGTTATTAAATGTAATGTAACTACTTTTTTCAGTATTTTACAGTGTTTTATTTATAAATACTACACTGAACAGCTCTTTTGCTGCAGCACTGCAAGGGGTGGGATAACCAGGTTTAAATTATATGGTCCAAAAGCCCAGTGAAATGAATACCACAGCAATGAAATAAGATTGTCAAATCTGCAGTAGTCATTATGCCAATGCAATTGCATTTAAACCTCCATATCTCTCAACTTCTTTGCTCAAGAATCAGGGATATAAATAAAAACAAATGAGGAACAAATAGCCAAAATCAGGGACCTGTTTTTTTTTTAACTATTACTCTAATTCACTTTAAAAAGTTAAAAGTACAACAGGTTTAGCATCAACATGTATAATCAGGACAATAAGAAGTACTGAACTCTAATGTCTGGCATTAGCGAGAGACTGTTATTATCAGTAATTTACCAGAAAAGCTAATTTTTATGAGACTAAAATAATGCAAGGCAAAATGAGCATAGCTCTGCACAATTTGAGACAGCTGAGAGGTATGTTCACATCCCACACCCTATCACACTTATATATATATATATATATATATATATATATACTGACTGCTTGGTCGTACTGCAGTGGAGATATCACAAACTGCAATGACATTAAAACTCTGAATCACTATCCTGCTACCTAATTGTAAGCTGAAAAGAAACAGTACAGAATGGAACAGAAGCAGCCATTCCAAAATCCAATAACTGTTAAAAGATAAAGACAAGACTAAAATTCCAGTGTCAAACAAACAAGTTCTGACCAAAACCTTGAAAGATAAAATATTAACTTTAATTTTTAGTTGACCTGACATCATCAAAAATCCTTTGATAGATGTGTATTGAATAGCACTTCACAGTATTAAGTATCCCTGTTGTTTCTGCATCAGTATTAGCCAGAATTTTACAAAGCCGTGATATGTACTAGGTGAAGATAATGTCAAACCTAGCACAGGTTAAAACTCCTGGTAATAGTCATTTCTACCAAAATGGGAAAAAGAATGACAATGTCATGATTGTTTGCATTTTTTTTTTTGCATTATATAATTCTCAATTGAAACTTTTTATACATTTCTAGCACCAAGAAAAATTGCAGTACTAATTGCGCTTGCATAAAAGGCAACAGATGAATAACTTGTATATCTGAAATGGCTTAGTGGTAAATCACTTTGTCTATGGTGTGCAGGGTCCTGGGTTTGATCCTAGCAGAGGCTGTTTATTTAAGGTTTGGGAGGGTGGCCTAATGGTTAAGGTGTTTGCCTTACAAACACAAGGTGTGGGGTTTGAGTCTCACAAGGAATAATTGGCTAGGCTTAAAATGGCTCGCAAGGGCAGTTAGCTTAGTACTAATCTATGAAGCTATGAATCTATATCTATCTTCAGACCAAAGTTAATTTCCTCAATCTGCTAATCCTCACAGCTTCATCCTTAATTACTGTACATTGTTGGACCCACTGCTTCTTCTGATTATTTATCCATGGGTAAAGGTATTCTTAAAAAGTATATTATAAGGATCTCAGAATTACGATTTAGATAAATTTCAGTTTTGACCAAAATGCTTCCTATATAGTAAGAAGACCATTTGCAATTATTCATAATAATCTTAGAATGAATGCATCCAGGAAAGCAGAAAATCGATTACCATTCTTTCTGCCTTGGTCAGACACATCCTTGAATATAATATAGAGGAGTATGGTCAGTTCTCCAATCACAGCAAAGTTATGTGCTGAGACAGGGATATCAAAATATTCACCTCAAGAGCAGAACAAAATGAAGTTCAAAAGGTGAATGTTGACACTGATGTCCAGAAGACGTAATTACTTAGGTATGATCAGAGTCACCAGATCACAAGTCTTAGATGTGCATCAAGCTTCAGCTGTTCTCATGCACTACTACATTCAGAAAAACATGCAAGGGGGGTCAAAATGGTTACAGGTCTGAAATCCACGAAAACGCTTAGTACTGCTACAGAGACAGCAACCAGAAGCTGTTAGATGGCGTCTTATTTATTTGTGTTAGAGTTGTACGGACAGCACTCTGTTTATAGTTAATCATTTTATGTAACTCAGCTAAATGGACAACAGTGCATATTGTCTTATGCAACCACATTTCAATCATCTGAGATAAACAGACAGGATTTAAGAAGTTCTTTCTGGATAACTTACCTATATTTGCTTTTGCAGTTTAAATAGTGGAAGTTTTGCTCCAGTTTACTTGGTAAGAGACCCGGTGTAATGCTCATAAACTTGGAACATGAAGGTAATAAGCTGTTTTGGAGTTGAGATGTAATGTGTCATTTTCTTGGAAATTTAATAGCATGAGAAAGAGTTGAGGATTCTTCAAGAGGAGGTGGTTGGATGGCAATGATTTGTACACTGGTTATATGAGTTCTTGGAGGAAGGCCTGTGGTTAGGTTAGGCTAGATAAGCTTGTTGGTGTTTTGCATCAGGGGTTGTATGTCTGGTGTGGTAAAAAATTATGTGTGAAGTTTAGAGTTGAAGGGGTAGGGCAGGTGTGCTGAGAAACATCTTAGTGGATGCAAGGGCTTGAACTGTAACTTGTGGAAGGAAGGTACAGCTACTTTTGGTGTAAAACATAAATGATTCTATAGTACTAGATCAATTACCTCTCTGGCCTAGCTCATTTGGAATGGTAAGATAGTCCCTGAGCTTGAGGAGATAGGGACAGCAGAATGAGTGAGGTGGCAATGTGAAATTTGGGAGGAATAAATTATGCAATTAAATAAGACAGGATGTCAGCAAGGATAGTTGGTGAAATCACAGACCTGGTATTTTGTTCAGGAGCTAAACAGGTTAGAAAAGTGTAAAAGATGCAGAAAACGAAATACAGTTGGTTAGAGCAGCACATACTCAAGGGATGAAGGTGGGAGAAGAACTATGGATTCATAATTAAGTATGTTGGAAAATATGAGGAGACTTATTTATGTTAGGACAGAAGGTGGAAGGCAGTGCAATACATATGAGCAGGAGGCGGGATAGTGGTACTTCCTACAACGGGCCTAATGAGTCTAAGGAGCATGTTTTATAGCAGTATTTCAGGAATAGTGAAAAATTGTATCAGAGATGATGAAAGAGGTATTTTTAGATGAAGAGGAAAGAATATTGAATACATACATACATACATATATACAATTTTTAGCATGGGCATTAATGTCCTTCTAGCCTGCCAATATGCCAAAACAGTTGTTCCCATAACAAGTGTCTCGACTGTTCTTAAACTATCTAAACTAGAGCTTCCTTTAATGTAATTTGGTGGCTCATTCCATGCATCAGCTGTTTTCTAAGAGAACCATTTAGTACACTTCTTATTCCTAGAGAATCTTCTACATAGGTTATCTGATGATTCTCTACTACTACTTTTTGTAACCCCAATAATTCCCAGAGGTATTTGTTTCTAAATGCCCTATATACATGAATGTGATCTCCTCTTAAATATCTGTATGAGACAGTGTACAAGGTCAGATATCTTAGTCTTCATAATAACTAAAATTTTCACATCCATGGGATACCCTTGGTATATTTCCACTGTACTCTATCCAGATTACTCATGCTTGTTTTCTTATAATGTTTCCATATTGTTATTCCATACTCAGGTTTAGGTTTAATGTAATTAACAATGACGTCATCATTACTGATTTCCTAGAGTTTATAAATATTTTATACAACCTATAGTTCTATAACTATCAGTAATTAATTGGTTGATATGATAAGAAAAACTTATAGCTGGATCTACCCATATATACCAGCCCTTTAATGAATCTACAGTTTCAATCACTGTGTGCTGTATTAAATATTCACATTTCAGTTTATTTTTCCCAAATCTCATGTGCTTAGGTTTTGATGTATTAATCAGCATAGTATTCTCCTATGCACAATGGTCAATTTAGTCAAGTTGTTTTGCAGGCATGCCATATCTGTAATACATGTAATCATTTTACCCAATTTCAAGTCATCTACATACAGATTGTAGAACATCTCAGATGAAACAGATAGGTCTGAAAGATACAATCTAAACAAGTATGGGCTTAGGACAGAGCCCAGTGGGACACCCTGACTATAACCAACAATTTCATCTATCAAATTTCTATATAATATTTGCCATGTCCTATTTGTAAGCCATGCAGCTATCCATCTTATCAAGAGTATGTCAATACCTGGTTGTTCTAATTTATTGATCAGTGTTTTATATATGACCCTGTTAAGTGCTGAAGTTAAATCTATATAAATTATATCAAAGCACAATTTTTCATTCATAGCTGTTATTTTATACTGTTATAGAACATAATGTTACAAGTGGTACTAGATCTATTTTCAACATATGCATGATAATATATGGTTTCAAGTCCCAGCCTTTCTAATTCTGACAATAATTTATCTGATATTACCTCCTCCATTATTTTTCCACAACATGAAAGTAGACTTAAGGGTATGACTCTGGCTTTGTCCTACTCCCCTTTTAACTAAATACAGGTTTAATAAGTGCATGTCTCCAATCTTGAGAATCTCTTTATATTTATATGACCTAGTAAATAATAGATGTAATGGTACTGTAAGTTCTTGACAAAGTGTTCTCATGTCATTGTTACTAATTCCGTCTTTGTTTGGATCCAGTTTGCAAAGCTCTTTTTTAATATAAACAAATTTGATTTCAGTATCTGAGGTTACTTGGATGTTGCTGGGACAACTTATTAACCATGTTATGGAGCCAAACTGTTTTGCATAAAGATTCTGTAACTATATCTATAATCTGTTTTATCTAAGAATACATTTTAGAATCTGCACACAGTTTATCAGTTTGTATGTCTTTACTGCTTCCACATCTTATGTATCTATAAAATGGTTTCCTATTATGTTCAATATCTTTATATACATTTTCTTCAAAATTTTCTTGAACTTGTCTCACACTATGCTTGATTTGTTTGTCCATTTTGTTAATTTCAGTTTTTCAAAGTTGTAGTTCAAACTCTTTTTCATTATATTAAGAAATGCAGAGTACAAATAGCAATGCTGCAAGAGACACATTTGGAAAGAAATAAGCATGTGAATTTGACAAAGAAAGGACTTCATGATGGATGTTCAACAGAAATCATGGATGAAGAAAAAGGGGATTAATAATATTAACTGCTAGAGGGGCTTCAATAGTGACAGAAGTGGAAGAAAGATAATAATGATAGATTTGTAGTAGTAAGGGCAAGGGAGGAGGATTACGTCAGCATGCATTTAAATTCCACCAAAAACTTTTATTATGGAGCTTAAGAAAGTTTTGGTAGAAATAATCAGCTTTCAGCAAGAAACATTACTTATAGATGAGGACTGGAACTTTATTTGCAATAGTGAGGATATATCAGAACCTAGAAGGGAAAATATAACAAAAGGGGGTAGATTTCTGAAGAAATTTATGAAAATATTTGGTGTGGAAGACATGAATTTAGTAGTAGGAGCTTGCACAAAATTTACATATTATTCCCCATGGTACAAATAACTGGACTAGACTGGATAGAAACTATATTTCACAGGAACATGGGCTATGACAACACACATCCAATAACTATTTCTAACCGTCACTGATAAAACTAAAATAAAAATGCAGGGTAATGAAGTAAAAATGAGGCACTGGCACGTTCTTAGCTACCTGTTAAAAAAAGAGGAAATTAAGGAATGGTAGTGGAAATTATTCAACAATTATTAGGGAAGAAAACATTTTTTTCAAAAGGGATAATTCATGAGTGGGATAAAGGGTGGCTAGCCCTGCCACTGTTGTTCTTCTAAACTACACACTTACACCAGTAACCAGTCCACCTACTGCGTATCTATGGATTGTGGGGGGAACCTGAGCAGCCAGAGGAAACCCACATGGACACAATGAGAACATGCAGACTCTGCACAGAAGGCACCCCAGACAAGAATTGAACCAGGGAACCTCTTGCTGTGAGGTGGCACATGTATAGCTGCCAAATATGCAATAAACTCCAGAAGATTTAAGATTTTTTCCTTAGAAGTCTTTGCATAGATATTTTTATACCCAAAGCAGACTTCAAAGAATTTTTCCTCAATTAGATAGCAAATGTTGGAGGTGTGATGGGAAAGAAAGAGATAACTTGGAACAAGTTTTGGGAGTGTAAATATCTGGGGAGCAAATGGTCATTGCTAGGGGAATTATTCTTTTGAAATGAGACACAGAATCTGAAATTCCTAGACATGGCAAGGCCTTATTAAGTTTAATTTTATTTGCTGCTAAAAAGGAAAAACTAGAAATGAAAAATCAACATCTAAACCAACTGGATGTTGTAAAAAAGATAAAACAACTGGAAGTAGGACCTTTAGAAAAGGGAAGGAGACAATTACATAGAAATGCTTTGAATTTGTGGGAACAATAAATACAGAATAATATTCAGGAGGAGGAGACGGAATAAGTTTGAAAGGACAACAGAAGTTGCGCAAGTTATGTAATGGACTGAATGATAGTTACAAAGAAAGAAAACATATATTTAATGTATAATGTATGCAAATGTATAAATATTAATATGGTTGTTTTCATTTCTATTAATGTACATATGCTTATGTCTTGAGGTATAATTGAATAAGGGAGTTGAAAACTGAGATGAGAACAGAGCAATAGTAAGGGTAATTTTAACAGTTTTCAGTCCAATGTTACATAAGTTCTATGATCTTATATTCAACATATTTTACCATGCAGTACAATTTCTATTAAGAACTCTTATAGTGTTTAATGTATGATCAACTATCACTGTACTACAACAGCTGTAATCTATCTGGTGGCATTTGTATTCAATGTTTGCTATGTAGGACTTACTAACAGAACATTTAAGGACATAATTATTGTGCATCTTAATGATATTAGATGTAGGTGCAATGGAAGTGCATTGTATAAACACACTTTGGTTCATCAGAATAAACAATTCCTGTTTATTAGAACTGATAATGTCAGTGCTGCTGTTTGTGGTGTTGAAAATGTATCGAAAAAAGAAAGGTTTTAGATACCACTGTGGTCAGAAAGTCCTTCTATGTGGCACATCTCATTACTAAGGGTTTTGCATCCAGGAAGAAAGAGGTCATTGTCTCCCTCTACTCGTCCCTCATTAGGCCAATCATCGAGTACAATGCCCCATTTAGCATGCACCTCACTGGACACCTGCAACAACTGGAGAGGCCACAAAAGTACCTCACAAAGAGGATCCTAGGCCTTAAACACTTGTCCTATATGGATAGACTCAAAAAACACCAATGATTTTCTGTCTCATATCACCTACTTAGAGGCAATCTCTGCTTCACTTACAAATCCATGTCTGACCCAGCTCTGTTATAAATGCTACATCTAAAGAAATTCCAACCCCTCCACACCACACGCTGCAGAGACCTCAACCTCATTACCACAATCAACAGAATATGCTGAAGGGACAGGTTCATAACCCCGAGACTGCTCATGCTATGGAATAGACTTCCAGAAAAATTTGCACTGAACCTTTCTGCTAGTATGTTGTCAATGTCTGTGGGTTCAGTGTATTTTTTGTCATTTTGGACTAACTCTGAGCATATCTGTGAGTTTCCACTCAGGTTTCTAACATAACTAAAGAAAGCCTTGTGATTATCTTTAGTGTCTTGTGCAATTTTTCTCTCAAAGTTGGCCTTGGATGATTTTATGAGTGATCGTAGTTTTTTGTTAGTACTGATCAGAGATACCTTCCCTTTTAGGGATTTTGCTCTATCATGTAGTAGCTTCCTCCTTCTGTTGTATAGCTTATTAATGGCTGGGGTCCACCAGACAGGACGCCTGCCTTTGGGGGAATGGGTCTTGGTTTTATTTGGCATTGCATGATCCATGCATTCCTGTAGGTGTCCATAGAATGCGTTTATAAAGGATTCAGCAGAGTGGGCTGTGGTTTCCAATGGCCCGGGGGCCTTGAAGGATTCCACTTCGGTCTTAATAAGTGTGAAGTCAGCTTTTGAGAAGTTCTTCACTGTGGTCTTCTGTGCTGGGGGTGGGGGCGGGATGTGGATTTCCAGGGAGATTAATTTATGGTCCGATCTTACCAAAGAGGGGTATACTTCAGGTATGGAGCATTGTGTCCCCATGTTTGTGATGATCAGGTCTAATATGTTTTCCCCTCTTGTGGGAGAGGTGGCTAGTTGTTCCATAGCATTTGAGTTTATGAATTCTAGGAACCTTTGGGCTAGGGTATTGGGGCTTGAGTAATGCTCCCAGTCTATGTTTGGGTAGTTGAAGTCCCCCAATATGATGGTGTTTGGAGCGACCTTCTTATTCTCCAGTGTCTTTAGGAAGGCCGAGTGGGGTTCCTGAGTTTGAGAGGGTGGTCTGTAGCATGCTACAAACTGGAGGGCAGTTTTGCCCACTGTTAGTTGCTCATGGATGGTCTCCGATGCTTCTTGCATTGCCACTAACCTGGAGGTGTGGGTATACTTGATGAATATGGATACTCCCCCTCCTTTTGTGGTTTGGTCCAAGTTTTGGGGCTGAAAAGCATGATATGAGGTATAACCTGGTAGTGCTGGGGTGCTCTCGTGAGCCTTGAACCAGGTTTCTGTCACTGCACAGACATCGATGTTCTCCATACTGAGGAGGGCTTCGAGAGTGTGCATCTTGAGGTTTAGACTTTTACTTGTGTTTTTTAGGGAGGTGGGTTTGTCTTTTGAGCCTTGCCTAAAAAAGGCACTATGGGGGTGGCAAGAGCCTTTGCCAATATCTGAAAGCCCAGAGGTGACAGGTGGAAGCCGTCCCTTGCAAAGCAGCGTGGCTTGTCGAGCATGTCATCCCAAGCAGACAGACATTGGATCCCCTTAGAATGACACCAATACTTAAGCCAATTGTTAAAATTGATCATTTTGTCTTTGTACTGTGGCTATACTGATGACCTCCTAAAATTTCTGAAAGATGGTATATCTACAGCTGGTTGAGTTTTAGCTTTATTGGTCTGAATATATGCATAAAGAAGCAGAAAAGTAAAAAAATCATGGGTATTCAGAAGCCATGTAGCTGAAACACTGTTTTGTCTTTATCGGGTCATTTGCATATATCCCATGGGCCTCCGCTACAAGAAAATTAATGTATTACAAAGTGGAAACTGTAGCTGGCTAACTCTTTCTTGCAGTTAATATATGCATTTGATGGTGTTCCTTAAAAGAATTTTCATCAACAGCCATTTAAATTTAAAAAAAAAACATCAAATGTACATATCATAGTATGAACAAATTCAAAAAGGGAATTTCAGTGAAAATCCCCCAACAAATTTACTTCCAGTGAGAGAGTAGGCAAGTAGATATGGCCACCAACTACATGCACACCTGCATTTTTTTCTACCTCTGTTTCTTCCATCTACCATCTCTATGCATGTGACTTATACTGATGGACAGGCATCAATGCCCCAACCTTGCTCAATGGTGTGAGCAAAGTTCCCACAATCTTTTTAACACAAAAACACATGCAGCACACCATCACCACCAAAACACAACATTCTTCCATACTATTCCTACTTTGACCAAAACATAATCATTTAATTAACTACTTGACCAATGCTACCTTCACCCAAAGTTCATATTATTTCACTGTTCAAGGAATGACCACTTCACTCTCACTCATATTAAAAGAGTTTATTTCCAGATTAAGTTCTTCTCCCATTGGACTTTCCATCCACTGTGGGCCTGCTGCTCCAGGCAGTTTGAGCCTTTTTTCAACAATACATTAATTCTGTTTCCAAGCGACAACTTTAAGGCTACTTAAAAGAAATATGTGCCAAAGTAGCTTTAGTGCAGAATGAGCTTTGTTAGCAGACTTAGAATGTTTCCTGTAGCACTCTTACAGCAGCAAAGTGGCAACTTACCATATTCTAGAATCTGAGGTTATTTAACCAAAGCCATATCTACAGACTCTACTCAGACTGTGCATTGGGGATTTTCTACAGGGAGATCAAGCTTTTTCACATCTCTCAGCTGTCTTGCTATGTCACACGTTATATATCTATATCTATATCTATATCTATAACTATCTATATCTCTATCTATGTCTATCTAATCTATTTATATATATATCTATAGATATATATCTGTATATATCTATCTATCTATATATATATATATATATATATATACAGTCTCTCGCCGCGTAGCTCTGGTGGATTTGGATTTTTTGAGGTGGAGCATGTCCATTAATTCCGGGTTGGACATGGCCTTGTACGTCAGGCATAGATCGCCTCTGAGTAGGCGGTATGCTACTGAGTACAGCTGGAGTTTCTTTAGCCGGGTAGCATATGGCATATGTTTGTGTCCCTTGATCCCCTTGGTGAGGTACTTTTGAGGTCTTTCCAATTGCTGCAGGTGTTGGGTAAGGTACATCCCAAATGGGGCATTGTACTCAATTACGGGCCTGATGAGGGAAGAGTAAAGGGGCACAATGACCTCTCCCGATCTAGATGTGAATCCCTTCACGATAAGGTGGGCAATATAGAAGGTCTTTCTAACCACTTTGGCAATGTGAGTGCCAAACGAGAGGTTACTGTCAACTTGGGTCCCTAATTACTTCTTTCTTACTTAATGGATTACCACCTATGTGGTAATTTGTGGGCACTTTGTTTTTCCCAAAGGGTATGACTATACACTTTTTGGCGTTTAGTTTAAGGCCATGGCTCTGGCACCAGTTTTCCATTTCTATGAGACCCTTTTGAAGGATGCTTGTGTCCGCTGGAGAATCAATTATGGCGCCCAGTTTGCAGTCATCTGTGAACTTGGTCAGCCACAATCCTCCCATGTTAGCCTGTACCTCAGAAAAATAAATACCGAACAAGAGAGGTCCCAGGACCGAGTCCTGTGGGACGCCGCTTGTGACTGGTTTAGAGTCTGACATGGCTCCAGCAGTTCTGACCTTGTGGGTTCTGTCCTTGAGCCAGTTTGCAACCCATCTTATGACATAGGAGTTTATATTTAAGCTGGAGAGCTTGTCTATGATGCCCGAGTGGGGTATTGTGTCGAAGGATTTTGCAAGGTCAAGGTAGGCTGTGTGAACTACCTTACCCTCATCAATGGCCTTGGTGACTGTTTCAAAGAAGTCAACCAGGTTCAAGAGGCAGGATCTGCCCTTACAAAGCTGAATTGGGTAGGATCCAGTGTCTGTAGGTCCCAAATGTCTTTGTTTATGAGTTCCATAATGATCCTCTCCATAGCTTTGCAGACCAGGCTCATCAAGCTTATGGGGTGGTAGTTTCCAGGGTCCGTAGAAGCACCTCCTTTGTGGAGTGGGACCACTGTTGCTGTATGCCATTCTTAGGGTACATATCCTGTAGTAAGGCTGAGATTAAACAGCTGCCTTATGTGTGGGTTTCTTGGAGTTCATGTAGCACGCAACCCGGGACACCGTCTGGTCCTATTGATGCTGTGGTTTTAGCTTTAAAGAGGGCGGCTCTCACCTGGGCATCTGAGATGTCAGGGAGGCAACACTCTGCTGGGATAGATATTTGTCCCTTGGGGGGGAGGGGGGAGAAAAATTTGCACTGAACCTTTCTGCTACTATGTTGGCAATGTCTGTGGGTTCAGTGTATTTTTTGTCATTTTGGACTAACTCTGAGCATATCTGTGAGTTTCCACTCAGGTTTCTAACATAACTAAAGAAAGCCTTGTGATTATCTTTAGTGTCTTGTGCAATTTTTCTCTCAAAGTTGGCCTTGGATGATTTTATGAGTGATCGTAGTTTTTTGTTAGTACTGATCAGAGATGCCTTCCCTTTTAGGGATTTTGCTCTATCATGTAGTAGCTTCCTCCTTCTGTTGTATAGCTTATTAATGGCTGGGGTCCACCAGACAGGACGCCTGCCTTTGGGGGAATGGGTCTTGGTTTTATTTGGGATTGCATGATCCATGCATTCCTGTAGGTGTCCATAGAATGCGTTTATAAAGGATTCAGTAGAGTGGGCTGTCGTTTCCACTGGCCCGGGGTCTCCACTTTGGTCTTAAGAAGTGTGAAGTCAGCTTTTGAGAAGTTCTTCACTGTGGTCTTCTGTGCTGGGGGTGGGGGCGGGATGTGGATTTCCAGGGAGATTAATTTATGGTCCGATCTTACCAAAGAGGGGTATACTTCAGGTATGGAGCATTGTGTCCCCATGTTTGTGATGATCAGGTCTAATATGTTTTCCCCTCTTGTGGGAGAGGTGGCTAGTTGTTCCATAGCATTTGAGTTTATGAATTCTAGGAACCTTTGGGCTAGGGTATTGGGGCTTGAGTAATGCTCCCAGTATATGTTTGGGTAGTTGAAGTCCCCCAATATGATGGTGTTTGGAGAGACCTTCATATTCTCCAGTGTCTTTAGGAAGGCCGAGTGGGGTTCCTGAGTTTGAGAGGGTGGTCTGTAGCATGCTAAAAACTGGAGGGCAGTTGCTCATGGATGGTCTCCGATGCTTCTTGCATTGCCACTAACCTGGAGGTGTGGGTATACTTGATGAATATGGATACTCCCCCTCATTTTGTGGTTTGGTCCAAGTTTTGGGGCTGAAAAGCATGATATGAGGTATAACCTGGTAGTGCTGGGGTGCTCTCGTGAGCCTTGAACCAGGTTTTTGTCACTGCACAGACATCGATGTTCTCCATACTGAGGATGGCTTCGAGAGCGTGCATCTTGAGGTTTAGACTTCTGGCGTTGAGCAGCATTACCCTTAGTTTCTTTTTACTTGTGTTTTTTAGGGAGGTGGGTTTGTCTTTTGAGCCTTGCCTAAAAAAGGCACTATGGGGGTGGCTAGAGCCTTTGCCAATATCTGAAAGCCCAGGGGTGACAGGTGGAAGCCGTCCCTTGCAAAGCAGCGTGGCTTGTCGAGCATGTCATCCCAAGCAGACAGACATTGGATCCCCTTAGAATGACACCAATACTTAAGCCAATTGTTAAAATTGATCATTTTGTCTTTGTACTGTGGCTATGCTGATGACCTCCTAAGATTTCTGAAAGATGGTATATCTACAGCTGGCTGAGTTTTAGCTTTATTGGTCTGAATATATGCATAAAGAAGCAGAAAAGTAAAAAATCATGGGTATTCACAAGCCATGTAGCTGAAACACTGTTTTGTCTTTAACTGGTCATTTGCATATATCCCATGGGCCTCTGCTACAAGAAAATTACTGTATTACAAAGTGGAAACTGTAGCTTGGCTAACTCTTTCTTGCAGTTAATATATGCATTTGATGGTGTTCCTTAAAAGAATTTTCATCAACAGTCATTTAAATTAAAAAAAAAAACATCAAATGTACATATCATAGTATGAACAAATTCAAAAAGGGAATTTCAGTGAAAATCCCCCAACAAATTTACTTCCAGTGAGAGAATAGGCAAGTAGATATGGCCGCCAACTACATGCACACCTGCATTTTTTTTCTACCTCTGTTTCTTCCATCTACCATCTCTATGCATGTGACTTATACTGATGGACAGGCATCAATGCCCCAACCTTGCTCAATGGTGTGAGCAAAGTTCCCACAATCTTTTTAACACAAAAACACATGCAGCACACCATCACCACCAAAACACAACATTCTTCCATACTATTCCTACTTTGACCAAAACATAATCATTTAATTCACTACTTGACCAATGCTACCTTCACCCAAAGTTCATATTATTTCACTGTTCAAGGAATGACCACTTCACTCTCACTCATATTAAAAGAGTTTATTTCCAGATTAAGTTCTTCTCCCATTGGACTTTCCATCCACTGTGGGCCTGCTGCTCCAGGCAGTTTGAGCCTTTTTTCAACAATACATTAATTCTGTTTCAAAGCGACAACTTTAAGGCTACTTAAAAGAAATATGTGCCAAAGTAGCTTTAGTGCAGAATGAGCTTTGTTAGCAGACTTAGAATGTTTCCTGTAGCACTCTTACAGCAGCAAAGTTGCAACTTACCATATTCTAGAA
>NC_056732.1:290032739-290110239 GCF_019279795.1 Protopterus annectens | reverse complement strand
ATGTTCAACAGACCTTGCTGCTTTTGCAGGGATGGTCTGTACTTCTCCCCTCCAGGCTTTTGAATATTAGCTAACCATCATCCTCCCCTATACTGTCTTTTTAGGCAACGCCAAACTTAAAGTACTTCAATACTTCAAACATAACAAATAAAAAGCAAGAAAATCGTATGGTGTTAGTGATCAAGGCTAAAAGTGTAAACAAGAACTCCACTCCCTACAAGCTCTCCGCACCCAAGAGCATGCTGTCATCTGTGCAGTCACTGAGACATAGTTTAAAGCCACAGGGTGGCCTGACAGTGCAAAGCTAGAACACCTCCCACACATTTTAACCAGCTGCTACACAGACAGGGATTAAAGGTGGAGGTGTCTTGATTTACATCAAAATAAATATATCTTAAGGTTGGTCAAAAAGGATGACATACATGAGCTTATCTATGTTCAAATCACCAAAGGCAAAAAACAATGCCACTTATTGCAAGCTATAGGTCCCCCTCTATGGCCCAGGAAACCCATAACACATATATAAGCTTACGGAAAACACTCAACATCTAACCCAGTACCATATTTATGGGCAACTTTAATTGCCCACTATTAACTAAGAATCATATAAGACACTAAACATGCAGGCACAGAGATTCTTGGATTTTGTAAACACAAACTTCCTGGACCAGATTATCATGGTGTCGACAAGGAGTGCAAATGTACAGGATCTGGTCCTCACTAATATGGAAGAGTGCTGAACACCCCATACTGTAATGTCCTCTTTGGTGAGGTCAGACCACAAAACTGTCTCCTTTGAAGTAAAAATAAAACTAGCAACCCCAGTTAATCCTGGAATGTTCAAGAACTACTCTAAGGGGAACTTCCTTTAGTGATAACCTGCCAACATTTCATGCCCTCAAAACCCTGAGAAAACTGATGCCTCTATGGAGCTATTCACAAAAACACAATACAAGCATGCTAATAGCTGCATACAGGTAGATGTACCTATCCAGGAATAAATACAGAATTAACATAAAAAACAAGCCACCCTGGTGGAATTGCAGCATCAGTAGGCTGTACAACAAAATGAAGAGAATCATGGCAAAAGTTAGAAGGTGTAGCATCAAACAGAGTAGCAGCACTCTCATGAAACTAAGCAAACAACTCCGAGGGCAAATGAAGTCGACCAAAGCCAAATCTGAGGAATATTTGGCATGTCAGGATAATTACAACAACAACAAGGCATTCTCTAGCTATGTCCACGACTTTAAAGGCAGTTGTGTGTGGATCTCATTGTTAATGGAGTCACCTATACTGAGCTGTTATGGACAAGAAATAAAAAAGATAGCTGGGTGCACAAGTCCCAGAATAGAAATATGCCCAATCCTGGTAGGTGCACTGGTGCCACGACTGGAAAAAATAACAGTGTAGAATCCTCAAGACATGGAAACATTCCTTTAATGGGGCTAGGCCAGACCCAGGGGAAGGATGGCTCCCCTGTTGTAGAAGGAAGTAGCAGTAAAAAAAAACTAATAGGCCAAAAAAGAGCATACAGATGATAGAGTGGACTATTGAAGATAAGAAAGAAATTATGTATTGTTACTATTATGCAAGAAGCCCAAAATTTCCAGACAGAAGATATGTGGAAAGATTAAGAGAGAAATTAGATGAAAGTAAATTACTTCCACAAGAAAAACTGTCAGAAGCTTCAAATATAAATTTGTGTTCATTAATTCAACAGATCCATAAAAAATACTATATAGACCAAGAAACCTTGGGCCATTTGGAAAAAGAAGTGACTGGGGAACTGTGAAAATATAAAGAACAAAATCTAGAGACTTTTGAAAGGTATATAAAAGAAATATGGACATTGGAAAGAAAGAGAGATCTGATATTGTGCTATATTTATGTAAAGCCAAATTAATCAACACAAAAAATGCAGCCCCAAAGATATTTGAAGAGAAAAGAAAATTTCACACAAAAAAAAAATAAGATCACAAAGTGGGAATGTTGAACACAAGATTAGTCAAGTAGAAGTAAAAACAAAAAAAAAGCTGAAGTTATGCAATACGTGCAAAGTGAAGGATTTAGTGTAGAAAGTTCAACATAAGATAAATCACAGCATGATGAAACGAGTCCCCAAAGTAAAAGAAACAGGAGGAGAAGAAACATCTAAAGAAGAAATATGGACATGGGAAAGAGAGATTTAAGATGGTGCAATATTTATGCAAAGGAAAAAGCAAAATTAATCCATACAAAAAGAGCAGCACCAAAGATATTTGAAGAGAAATACAGGCAAATATATATGGACATGGAAACCTTTACAATACAAAAAAATAAGAAAACAAAGAAATAAATTAGAAAGGAGGATTAGTAATGCATAAGTTAAAGAAATAGAAATTGAGGTTATGGATTAACTGCAAAGTGAAGGGTTTAATGTAGAAAATTTAATTCAGATAGCGTCACAGCAGGATAGAGCAATGGATACCCAAATTAAGGAGAAACCAGTGGAGCGGGAAGCATCTGATCAATTGCTATATGAACATACTCTGAAGCCTTCCACAGGAAACCAGTACAAATGTTCAGCTGGAGTTGAGCCACAAGGGAAGGAACAGGAAACTGTGGCAACTCTGATGCAGTCAATGTTGTAGAGTGATAGGCCAGTGAGCTCCCATATGAAAGAGAATTGGATGATACAGGATGGAAATGAAGAGAACATGGCATTGGAAGATGCTCTGGAACGTTCTATAGAATGCCCATATGAAATGAAGAACAAACAATGTACTGTCAGTTTAGAAGAAAATGATCTAAGAGAAGAGTTGCTTGATTTAACAGAGATGGACAGACATATTAAGAGAAATGAAAGAAATAGATTACAGAAGGTCAATAAAACCCCCAAATGTTAGATGTTTGATAAAACAAATGAACACAGTAATTAGAACTGTCCATAGAGATTCATGTGATATAACAAAAGTAAATAGGATATATTACTGTGCAGCTAAATTAATAACAGAAAAATCTTACCATACGAGCACTTACATAGTTCCATGGAATCAAGAATACGAGACAGGACAAAATCCTCCTCCTCAAGCAAGAGTAAATCTGTCTGGTGGACATCTGCAATAAATAAACTCTATAATAAAAGGGAAAAAAACTGCAGTCCAGGACCAAGAAGGAGCAGTTGCCTAATTGCAATCAATCTCTCCTTAGTCTGTACAAGCAAATAAGAGCACTAGTAAAATCCTCCAAAGCAAACTGAGTCTAAACTGGCCACATCTGCTAAAGACAATCACAAGGCTTTCTTTGCATATGTCCGCAAACTCAAGGGAAGCAACCAGATTTGTTCAGAACTGGTGGTCAAGGACACCACATACACAAGCTCTGCTGATATAGCCAACCTACTGGCAGACAGGTTCAGTGAAAACTTCCCCCTTATTCCCCCCCATCAGTAATTCACAACATCCCCAGCACCAGACCCCTCCCCTTATGTCTAGGGAGTAAGTCGTCACTGCCCTCTCAAAGGCAAAAAATACAGTCTCCATGGGACCCGATAACATCCCAGGCTGCATCCTACATGAACTCAGACAAGAATCTGCAGCACCATTAGGCAGCCTATTCAGCCAAAGCCTTAGTACCGGCTTAATCCCAGATGAGTGGAGGACAGCCACTGTCATCCCTTTGCACAAAGGTGGAGCATCCACTGATTTGGGAAATTATAGACCCATCAACCTAACTAGTCTGATCTGCAAGGCCATGGAGCAGATTATCATGGATCCCATTAACAAGGACATTGGCAACCTCCAAACACTTGAGCCTACACAGTTGGGTTTCATCAAGGGGAAGTTATGCTTGCTAAATTTGGTTGATTTCTTTGAGGCAGTCACCAAAACCATGGACGAGTGGAAGATGGTGCACACTGCCTACCTTGACCTGGCTAAAGTCTTCGATACTATTCCCCCCTCGGGTATAACAGATAAACTGTCTCAACTAGGCATCAATCCATATGTTACCAAATGGATAGAAAACTATCTCACTGATCGAAACCATCTAGTCAAAATAGGGGAAGCCACGTCAAGCAGTCAACCCATAACAAATGGCGTATTCCAAGGATCTGTCTTGGGGCCTTTGTTGTTTGGTATATAATTTTCTGAGGTGCAGGCCAAAACCAGTAAGTTATGGATGACCAAGTATGCAGATGACTGTAAACTGGGTGCTGTCATCAGTTCCCTAGTGTTGTGGACATCCTCTAAGAGGGACTCATCCAAACAAATGACTGGTGCTGGAAACATGGCCTCAAACTGATTGCCAAAAAATGCATCATCATCTTTTTTGTAGAAAGTGATGTCCCCACAAATTATCACATTAATAAAGTCCTAAGCAGGCAATCAGCTGTGAGGGACTTGGGCACCCAGGTTGATAGCAAACTGACTTTTGACCACCATATTACCTTTGTTGTACAGAAAGCTTTCCACATGGCCCACCTTTAGTAAGGATATCTCATCCAGTGACAAGGTGGTCATAACATCCCTGTATTCTTAACTTGTAAGACTCATCATTGAGCACAATGCCCCTTTCGGCATGTACCTCACAAAGCACATGCAGCAGCTGGAGAGACCATAGAGGTTCCTCACCAGGAGAATCCAGGGCCTCAAATATCTACCCTACACAGATAGGCTAAAGGCCATGTCTCTCTATTCAGTTTCTTAGAGACTCCTCAGAGGTTACTTCTATCTGGCATACAAAGCAATTTCAGACCCTGCCTTGATGAGACTGCTGCATCTGCATATCCACCAGTCAAACTCCACTCGAGTAACCCACACGAGCAACCTCAGCCTTATCTGTGACATCAATAGGACTTGTTGGCAGGACAGATTTGTGTCCCAGATACTTCCCCTTCTGTGGAATAGACTCCCACTCCATGTCAAGCAGAGTACCTCATTAATGTTTTTTAAGCGCAACCTGGATAACTGGATGGGGAACAGAAAATACACCCTGGGATTCCACCTTTGTCCCAGCTGTACAAGGTCATAGGGTGCTGACTTGTCGGAACATGGGCTAAATTCTTGGCTAGTCTTGTAAGGGTCTCGGGCTAATAGCCTAGTAACTTCCTATGAGAAACTGAATGTCATCATGGAAATATCAAACAGAGAAAACTATAAAACAATTAAGACAAGATGTCTCACTGTTAGGTGAGTAGAGAAGCAGGAATAGATCAACAAAAATACTCAAAGATAGACTTGATAAAAGCAATGCACAGTTGTTGTGTCTTTCAGCTTTTCCTGGTTAGGGGTCGCCACAGCGGAACTCCGGTCCGCTAATGATTGTCAGTAGATTTTTGCGTGCCGAGTTGCCAGCTCTGATGCACAACCTTCAATGAAGGTACGCCCATTCACGCATGTCTCCATGCAGAAGACGCTTTAGCTGAGAATCAAACCGGACAGCATCTTACTGTGAGGCGACAACGCTACTGCATCACCACACTATCAGAACATGTTATCTATTGTGCACTATCACAAATAATAAACTAAAAATATCAGCACAGGAAGAAAAACTTAGAAGATATGCAGATAAATATAATGGGAAAGTGCAAATATGCAATTTATTGATGACCCCAAAAAGTTTTATAGAGAATTAGGAAATAAGGCAAAAGGAACTGAAACAGCACCAAAAAAAGGAAGAAATAGATACCTTTGGGAGAAATATCTATGATGATCCTCTCCAACATAACATAGATGCTAAATGGATAGAAGAAATAAAAGAAAGAATAAGAAGTTGAAATGTACATGACATGAAATCGGATGAAGAAATGCCCAGACAGATTGAAACAAAGTTAAGAAAAGCTCCTAATTTTAAAACCCCAGGCCTAGATGCAGTACCTAACTTCTGGCTAAAAGTATTAACATCTTTACATGAAGATTTTTCCATCAGTAAGAACTATTTATATGCACACCGCAAACAAACACCAGTCTGGTTAACAACAGGAAGAACAATACTTCTCCTTAAGAGCATTATCCTAAAAACTATAGACCAATAACTTGTCTTCCAACGATATATAAAATCTACACCAGAATTGATGCCGACAGAGTTTATAGTCATTTAGATGAAAACTCAATCATGGCAATAGAACAAAAGAGTAATAAAAAAGTCATATGGGACAAAGGATCATTTGTTGTTAAATAAAGCCATAATGGAGAATTGTAAAAAGGGAAAGAATCTAAGTATAGCATGGACAGACTACGAAAAGTATTTGACAGTATCCCACATTCATGGATAAAAGGGTGCTTAAAAATGTATAAGATACAACCTACACTGATTGATTACATTACAGCAACCATGAAACAGTGACGAACCACTTTGCAGTTAAGCCACGATACAGGACAAATTATTATTCTAGGGATAGAAATTCAAAAGGGAATATTCCAGGGTGACTCTCTGTCACTGCTGCTCTTTTGTCTTGCCCTTAACCCATTAAGTTGTTTACTTAACAGCTTAGGCCATGGCTGTAATTTGGCTCCCAGAAAACAACAGATTGTAAAGACTTCTCATCTTCTTTTTGTAGATTATTTAAAACTGTGTAGTTCATCAGATGAGGAACTGAAAGCACAACTACAAGTTGTCAAAACTTTTTCCGATGATATAAGAATGTCATTCGGTCTTGATAAATGTGCAAAAGCAATCTTTAAAGCGAGAAAGCTGCAGCACCATGAAAACATCAGTTTGGGACAGGAATGTGATATAAGGTAATCTGAGTAAGAGAGAGTGTATACACATTTGGGAAATGCTGAAGGATCAACAATATAACATGAACAAATGTGAATAGAACTTAGTAGGAAACTAAAATTAATACTGAAAACAGCACTGACATCTAGGAACAAAGTCCAAGCTATAAACCAATTTGCTCTTCCTGCCCTAACTTACAGTTTTGGAGTGACTGACTGGCCCCGAAAGGTGCTGTATATATTGGACAGGAAAACAAGAAGGATACTTCATGATCATCAAATGATTCATAAAAATCAGTGCATATCAAGACTGTATATTCCTCATTCTGAAGGAGATATGGGCCCCCTCGAAAGTGATATCTTCTGACCTCACAAGACCCAAATATAGTGCGTGTTTTGAAACATGAAGAGAATAAGCCTAAGACAATTTCCCTGCTTAGTTTAGCAGAAGCACAAAGGTATCAAGCGGAAATGGAAATCAAACCAGAAGTAGATAAAAATCAGGCAACAACTGAATGTGCCAAAAAAAAAAAAAATAAGAATATAAGATGAAGGATCAGATGAGAAGGCAAGAAAAGTAGAAAAAGCATAAATATAGTAACTCTTGGAAAAACTTCATATTGGCCAGGATCGAATGCAGGAATGGTCAAGGAGAGGTAAATTTAAACCAAAAGATGAATGGTTAATATCGGCGGCCAAGATAGTGGACTATACATGGCCCATTGACTATGTGGGAGAAACAGACTAATGCAGGTTTTGTAAAACAAAAGTGGAAACAGTCTCACATCTTGTTCCTGATTGTGATATACTAATGACAGAAGGACTGTGTACTGGATAATAATGTGGCAAGTCTGTTGCACTGGGATTGTGCAAACATTGCTGAAAAACAATCTAAACATGAGCCATTAAGCAAAGCAGAAAATTATGAAGTTTATATCACATAGGATCACATATCAACAACAGTTCAAAAAATAGATGTGAGAAAACCAGATATAGTGGTCCGTGAACAGAAGACAGAAATAGCATTGATCATTGAAATCACCACACTCAGTGACTACAGTGTCTTTCATACAGAGAGACACAAAGTTATAAAATATCAGGATTTGCAGACAGAAAAGAGCACAATGTGGAAGAAAGATACCCAGACAGTTCCAGTAGTAGTAGGAGCAATGGGTCTTTTAAAAAAGAATCTATAATTGTATTTAGATATGTTACCAGTACATGTAACTCAGTATGAAATGGAAAAGGAGTCTTTACTGGGCACATTGTGGGTGCTCCGAAGAGCACTTCTGGCTAACATCAAAGACTAAAACAATACAAATTTCATGAACTTGAATTATACTTTGACTTAAGAATGAGGTCTATTGCAATCATGGTAGAAACCCAAAAGACTTGGAGAAATTAAAAAAGAGAGAAGCCAGAAGATGTAGCAAATCTACTGACAGACAAATGTCTCCTACAGGCTGTTGAGTTGAGATCTATGCCTGGCATACAAGGCATTATCAGACTCCACTCTGATAGACCTCTTGCATATCTGCAAAGCAAGCAGCACTATAATTACCAGTTCTAAAGATTTAAACCTTGCTTGTAATATAGAGAGCACCTGTTGGAGAGACAGGTATGTATCTCAGAAACTATCCATTCTGTGGAACAGTCTCCCCATCCATGTGAAGCAGAGTTCCTCCCTAACTCAATTCAAGTGCAACTTGGACAATTAGATGAGAAACAGTAAATTCATGCCTGGTTTGGCACCTGTGTCTCTAATGGACACAGGCAGCCTGTAAATATTTCATCTTCCAGCCCCTGCTTGTAAATGTTTCACTTCCCAAGCACCTATTTACACTTGCCAAGGGTAACAAAACCTGTCAGAGATTTGGGATGTATGCCTAGGCTTAAAAAGGCACCAGTGGTTGTTAACCTAGCACACAACTATGACTCTATTAAAAAAAAAAAGTATTGCCACTCTATACATATATATATATATATATATCTATATACATATATATATACATATATATATATTGTTACCTATCAAAGCATCTACTCTTCATAACATCTAAACTCAAAACATCAAGACCATAATATCTAAACTTCAAAACATCTAAAGCTCATAACATCGAATTTCAAAACATTGAAAACTACAAAGCAACTATAAATAACATCCCACACACTGTTTGCTATGTTTATGCAGGGGGGCAAGCCCCCCTGCACATCCCAACAGATGGGCTCTGACCCTCCCCAACACCCACCCACCCCATAAATTGAATATACCAACCCCAAGGTCACACTTAAGTGAAGTTAAGAAATTAACTTTTCCCCCATTGTAGTGCAACCTTGGAGTTGGTATATTTAATTTACGGGGGGTGTGGGGGCAGAGCCCCCCACATGGGGGGGTGCCCCTGCAAAAACCTAGCAAAAACACTGTGGGATATTATTTATAGTTGCTTTGTAGTTTTCAATGTTTTGAAATTCAATGTTATGAGTTTTAGATGTTTTGAAGTTTAGATGTTATGGTCTTGATGTTGAGTTTAGATGTTATGAAGAGTAGATATTTTGATAGGTAACCATACACATATACATATATATGTATACATATATATATATATATATGTATATATATATATATATATATATATATATATATATATATATATATATATATATATATATATATATATATATATATATATATATATATATCTATCTATATGTATATAAACCTTTCTTTACATACACACACACACACACACACAAACACACACATAGTATTTCACTTTGACTCTATTAGGTTGAAAAAGCTTTGCAAAAATGTCATTATTTTATTTTATTGATAATTTTTAAGAAAAGAGTACAGAGATCAACTGAGATAAAGTAAAGGGCACAAGCATCTGATTTTAGGGAATAACTACTCCCTGGATCTTCAACCGCTCTTCTCCATAGAATGGATTGTGGACTGAGTCAATGGTCTACCAGAAAGTGTGGTACAGAGAGGGACTCCACATAGCAGTTCAAGAGGGCATGAGACAGTAACAAATGGGGGTAAGGGGAGAGTGTGGACTGATGGTGAATAGAATGTTAAGTGCCCTTGTAGGATAGACTAAAGATACATATTGTCTCTTTTTGAAATCAGTCAGTTGTAATGTAATGTCATATAATGTCACCGTTTCTTAAAAGACACAAAGAGAAAATGACTGCAGCATTTTAAGATAAGTATGTCATGAGGTAAATCACAGTAAGGCTAAAAATAAATGGAAATGAACATGAAAACAGTTGGAATTTTGATTTCTTTCTCCCTCCTTCTCCAAAGGAATCTCTTTAGATCCTCAGCTTGAGGGGTTAAAAGTACACTGCCAAAAGATCCCATCATCCCACAAACATAGTCACATAATGTGTCTAACTTTTGTGCTGTGTTATGTGGAATTTCTCAGTCTTAATGAAAAAGTCAGAAATCGGACGACAAAGGGCTCACTATGGGTATGGACAAAAATACCATATAAACCCATACAAAAAGGTAAATGATTTTCTCATATCAGTCTAAGTTATTCCATATTTTGAGCCATACAAAGAAACTCCTTCTGATAGGTAATATCGGCATAAGCAAGCAGAGTATTTAATGGTATATAGAAACACAGTAGTCAGAAAAAAAAGCTACAGGGTGAAAAAGAAGAATATTTTTCTCTCTGTCTCCCTGTCCCTTTGTATACATGTACACACACACACAAACACACATACACACACACACACACACACACACACACACACACACACACACACACACACATGCACACACACACACACACACACACACACACACTGACGACTACAACTTATCTGTCATAAAGGATCACATGCCACTGGTAATTATTTGATTTAATCTAAGAGCAGAACCACACCTAAGGCTACTAGGGTAGAGTTTAAGATTACATCTATATACTGTACTTTAAGATTACATCTATATTCTTTTGGTCTTGTATGAAAGGGAAATTAAATCTAGGTAACTTTATGTTTACTCTGTGTTGGTCATAGACAAACAAATAACAGAGACTCAGACTCAAAGGGGGTGTTAACTGCTCCTTAACCATTTAAGAAATGTGATCATTACTGGCTTCTGCCTGAATTCTCTCTACTGTGAGGCTCTTGTAATCACATTAGGGGGAATCCATGCAAAAGCCAGATATGATCATGTTTCACAAATCATAAAGGAGCCACGAGGCATAATTGTTTGGCACAAAACTAGTAATCGCATACCATGAGCTTTCTTTCTAAAAATGTACAAAATGTCAATGTGATATTACCATCTTTTCTGATGATAAAATGATTGTCTATATCTAAGTCAACAAGAACTATGAAACCTGCATATGACACCCCAAAGAATAGTAAAGACAAAAGCTTTGGTAAGAAATACAACATGCTTTCTTGATAAGAACAGGTGCATATAGGCGACATGTTAATATGCAAACCAAAATGTAAATAAAAATCTGTGAGAAAATGTAAACTTACTTCAAAATCAAATCGATAAATACAGCGTGCATAACATAATAAGCATGCGTACTTCTACAGAAACAGCCATCCTGTGACCAAAGAACAAGTGTCACTTGTGAGCAGATTGCAGAACATAAGGAATGTAACCAGCACCCACCGATTTCTTTCCAAAGGTTTGCTTGAGGTGCTTGGTCAGATGATTCAAAGAGAGCTCACAGAAGACTTTGGGAAGAGCTGTGTCTCAATTTCTTTACACTGACAAGCCTTGAAGATAGTATATTTCTGTCACTGGTAGCTGTACTTGTATTAGTTATGGCTCTCTTTGCCATGATTTTGATTTGTATGCCTTTCTGTCTAACTTACTGCTGAATGGTCTCACACAGTTCTGTGAATTACAAGACAGGATTTGGGTATAGAGTGCTGAACTGATATCAGAACTTGATAAAAGAGTATGATCTTCATCAAATAAGTGCAGTTTAATTTCAAAAGTCCTTTTAGCACTTTTGACAATTCTCAAGAATTATAGCTATAAACCTTCATTTCTTACTGTTGCTTTTCATGGGGGACTTCCTCCCTACAAAACACACTCTTTTGGTTTTGCAAGGTTAAACCCGGGAGCATGTACAGTATCTGTCAATGTTCTGTTTTTCGGCATGTTTATATCAATGTTACAGATGTTGATATTTTGTTCACTCAGTATAGAGTATTACACCTGTGTAGATCCCCTTCAGAAGCTCAAAGTTTCAAAACTTTGAACTTCAAACTACTGAGACCGTAAGATCGAAGTTTTGAAACTTCAGAAGTTTTGAATGGAGATTGCTGTACAGCACAGAATGGGATAATTACTATTTTCCTGACTGTATTGCAATCTCGGATTTTGTATATTTATTTATCAGCGGGTGTTGGGGGAGGGTGCATGGGGACTTGCCCCCCTGCAAAAAATGTAAAAAAAAAAAAATTTTTTGTTTTTGATTTTTTTTTTTATTTTGTTTTCGAAGTTTCAAAACTTTGGTCTTCTGGTTTTGGCCATTTGAAGTTCAAAGTTTTGAAACTTTGAGCTTTAGAAGTAGATCCATATAGTTGAATGTAAAACACAGGCAAAATAAGTTTGATAATACACAATAGTGAACGCAAAACTGAAAACTATAATATCGAGAGGAAAACTTATCTCCTCTCCCGATATTAAAACTAAAACCCCCCATAACACTAGCTCTCAAATTTGTCTGAATAGTGGCAACATTATAGTATGGTTTTAATGACATTAAGTCTTTGCTTCCTTCATCAACTTAGTGATGGGTACTAACCCTAACCCTAATGCTCCTCCTTCCTCCAACCCTAACCCTACACTTTAACGTCATTAAAACCTTCCCATAACACTGCTATGACGTAAGACAAACTCAGACAAACAAACATCCACAAACACACAAACATCTATCCCCTAACCTAACCCTTACCCTTACCCTAAATTACGCAAACTCGAACACAAACAGACAGCACCCATGCTTCACTCATTCCCGACCCTAACCCTAACTCACATACACACAAACACATTGTCACCCCCCAACTCCACTTACCTGTATCGACATATCCACTGTTCGGCCATCTGTACTGCCGTCATTAAATCACACCCCTGCATTTCTTGGAAAAACGTACATTTGGTAAAATGCAGGGGAACTCTCTATATATATATATATATATATATATATATATATATATATATATATATATATATATATATATATATATATATAAACACACACACAGAATATCTGAGGAGTTTGGATGTTGCATTGTATGAAATAAACTGTAACTCTGAGATGACAAGATTCACAACTAACTAGTGGCAAACCCAGGCATATGTCTCAATTAACTCTGATTTCAAAGAATTCCCTTGATTTTGCCTCATATTTTCAGTATGTTTGCCTGTTTCTTGTAAAATGTTTGTTTTTTCTGACAAAACATTGAAAACTGTAGTCACAAAATAATAGCAGAAATCTGAGTTTTAAACTTGGTATCCTTCAGAAAATACATACCAATTCAAAACATTATATTCTACCAACGTTGTAAGTATAACATCTGTTCTTGCCCTGGGCTTTGTCCCTTTCTCTTGTGCAAAGAGTTTGGGAGATGTAAAGTCAGAAGCCAAACAACTCCCCTACTTAGACAGTGCACACATTTCATACATGATATACTCAGACCTTATATATTCCATTCATTCCTTCTTTTGGCTGTGATTCTTAGTTGTGATTGTTGTCTGTTTCATTAGGAAAAGTGTATTATTTCCATAGCTAATCATTTAAATATGGATTAAACACTTGAGAAGTCTGGACATAATTTTGTGAATTTGTTTGCTAGTTAACACTTTTCTAGATTATGCTAATTATTTTCATAAACTAAGGGAAGTTTTTAGTTTGTAGGGGACTGATTCAGATAGCTATGCTATTTTGAGATAATTTAATGATTATTTTTGATGAATGCATTATGTGTACTTTCTTTTTATTTTTCATTTTTTTCATAACTGTTTTAAGTGGAGCTGTGTTATGATGCTAAGCTAAGGATTTAGAATGGTTAGTGTGTTTGATGATGAGCGGACCGGAGTTCTGCTGTGGCGACCCCTTACCGGGAAAAAGCCGAAAGACAAACAACAAAAGTGTGTTTGATGATGAACAGAGTAATAATCAGCAATGTGAAAACATACACAGTGAGGTGAATACGATATCTATACTCTGAACCAGATATCTTGAACATGGTATGTTATAACATGTGTTGTTTTCATACATCTACATCAATCCACCTGTATCAATCCATCTATTCTATCTCTCTCTGCACTGTAGCATGCTAAATGTAGTGAATGTGTAATATGCATTTAAGTGGAGTGTGGCAATACTCTGACATATGTGTTGTCTGAAACTGCCATACATTAACTAGATCATAAGGTCTTAATTACCAATTACTACAGCATGAAAGGAGGTATCCTAGAGTGTTAAGCTCAGGAAGTTAATTCCTCAGTTGGGGATCATTTGAAAAAAGACTTGGAAATATGTAGTGAGAGAACCCAGTCAGGGCTAATTTATAGATTATAGCCTGTGAAAGTATTTGTTTTCAGAGCTAGAAGCTGAGATTGTAAGAGGCTTGCAGCCTTAGTTTTTCATTTTCAAGAGAGTCTGTGTCTTAGAAGGTTTGTGTGGACAGAACACAGTTATGAGAAGTAATGGAGGTACTGTTTGCTTTATTTGAATCTGTAAACCCAAGTATGATACTGGGAAAATATTTTTATTTATTACAGTACTGAATAAACCTTTATTTTGTATATCTCTAGAATCTTTTTCGACAAAGACACACACACACACATATGCACACACACATGTATCTATACCTATATGTATGGGTTCCTGTCAAGCAATCAGTGGTCATACTTTCACAAGTCTGAGCTCTTGTAATGTTGGCAAAATAGTTATAAAATTCATTTTTTGAACTTAGTATTTGTTAATGTAATATCATAGTACATAGGAGACTGGAATTTGTCCTTTCTCCAATGCATTGTGATATTAGAGTAGGTATTTATAAGTTGCAGCAGGTGTGTGCGGGGGGGGGGGGTGCAGGGGGTCTTTTCCCCATCCAAAAGAGTTTTAAGTTTTGCCTGTTTTATTTTAATAGTTCAAGTGCTTGACATAGACTCATGTTCCCACACACACGAACGCGCACACACACACACACACACACACACACACACACACACACACACACACACACACACACACACGTGTGTGTGTGTGTGTGTGTGTATATACATACATATATATATATATATATATATATATATATATATATTTATATATCATCACCATCATCATCAATCTTTTTTTTTTCATATTTTTCTACATGGGGTCAGGGTGTTATGTCAGCTGCTGCCATCTCACTCGATTCAATGCCACTCTCCTACCTTCTATTTGACAGTCATGCCTGTCATAGGTCTTTTCCCACACAATACATCCAGCTCTTTGCTGGACACCCTCATTTCCCCTTACCTTCTTCCTGTCTGTCCCAAATCTTCCTCACCAGATTGTCTTCTGCTTTTCTGCGCATGTGCCAAAACCACCATAATCTGTTCTCTTTGACCTTTTCTGCAGTTGGAGCTACTTTAGCTTCTACTCTGATGTTCTCATTTCTTTGTCTGTCACACATTGTGCATCCTACCACCCATCTTAGGCACTTCATTGCTATCATCTCTAGTTTCCTCATCTGCTCTGCCTTTACTGTCCAGCTTTCTGTACTGTACAGTAGTACTGGTCACACCACTGTTTTGTGCACCTTACTTTTCAGCTTCTTTGACATTCTTCTGTCATACACTACTGCTACCACTCTGTGCCAGTTAGCTGCAGACCATCTGATTCTAGCTTTGACCTCCTTATTCAGACAAGATATCAGATAGCATGCTCAGTAATAGTAATTTTTAAAATGTCTACAGTACTGTTATGACACTTTCTAAAATATGCTACCATAAGGTCTTCCATCTTAACTGTTTTTATGTCTCTAACATGCTCCTTCATTCTACACATAAATGCTGTTTATGTTTCTCCAGTATATATTAAATTACGTGAACATTTCAGAAGTTAAATTACACTCTCTGCATTACAAGTCCACTTTCTATTTGGTGTAAGTTTACTATTATTAGTTCTATCAAAAGCTATTGCTTTTACATATGACAAAGACGTGGCAAGTCACAAGGATAGGTTGAGACTTACAACTCCTAAGTATTATGGAAGTTGTCCACTGAGCTGAGTCGTAAAACACACCAGACTGACTTTGTGGCCTTTTGTTATAAAACAGTCAAGGACAACCAATGGTGATGCCATAAGTAATTCATATTCGTCATATCAACAAATACCATCAAAGCACCACCTCAAGCCAATTGGCGTACACCTGCCTGTTCCGGCTGCCATCTCAAAGAGAAACCAGGTGCATATTCCTGGCTACCTTGGATCTGGTGGCAAATCTGTTTAACTCATACTTACAAGCCACATACCCCTTGATGTGGTCACTGGAGGACAGCCGGGTCTGCTTAACAAGAATGGGGGAAACACAAGGGGGAGGTGAAGCCATAAGGCCGCTGCCAAACTGGCATGCCATGCCGTTCCTCCCAAATCAGCAGCCTCACAAATAAATTCTGGGTTATGAAAGTTACTTGAACATTTTTGAATAGCAACAACCATATCTAAATTAAACAAATCAAAACCCATGTTATTTAAATGAATATTGCCCAAATCATAGAAATCATGTTCCAGTCTGTCAATATCACTGTGCTCAATCACCTGAAAAACAATTTGGCTAGCAGCCCGCTTTAATCTGTGGTTGATAAAATGCCTCATTCTCTGTCTCTCTCTGGCACTAGACCTTCTAGCTCCCCTCCAGTACAGTCTAGGGGTGATGTTGGACCAAAATAAAGCTACCTTCAGATACAGCTGCCATAAGTGCTCCATATCACATAAGAATCTGGCCAATAATATCTTCTTTGAGGCTTGATCCAGATAATTACCCCCCAAAGTGAATTATCATAATGCTGGGCAAGGCTTCTTCTACTGTAAACTTGCACCATATTTCTGAAAATTGAAACCAGCTAAGATCCAGGAAATCAAAAGAATGACCTGATCACCTGTTACTATCAAAAGAACTTGCGTGACCAGCTGGGCAGGCCAGGGCTCAAATGGATGCTCTCTGAATAAAACAATGGCCCAAAAGGAAATCACTCACATCCCTGCAACAGAAATAAAAATGAATGCCTGATGTATGACAAAAAGGCATCGGAGACCCCCCCCCCCATTCCTGCTCTTTGAATGACCTGCACAGATTGCATTATGTGGCCAAGTCTGAGGTATGGCCTATCCAAAAGGAATGGGAGGAGCATCCTTATGGGTGAATTCCTTTCCCTGCCAAGGCCTGCCTAAGAAAGTCATTAATCTCTGATAGGTTAAAAGGCCTGCACAAAAAACAAGACCGACCTTTTCTCCAAGAGGTAATATTAAATAGCAAACTAACCCAATGCATGGGGCAGGTGATAGCCCAATGGTCTTGTCCAGGTGCACCTGCTGATCTTTATCAGCTTAATCAGTCTTGGATTTTTTAACCAAATCAAGACAAACTCTGGATGACCAAATTCTCCCAACAAAGCTATGGAAGAAGTTCATTGGCCCAGAAAGCAACTGCATACCAAGAAATGAACAAAGCAGCCACAGAGACAAACAAGTGAAATTCACCAATGGTCCTGTAAAGACCGTGAATAACAAGGGGAAGCAGTTGTCTCCCAGTATGTTTTCTGGAATACTGGGAAGGTCCCCGCAAGTTCTATAGGCCCTTAAGTATCCACCCCATAAGCCAATGTCCTGACGCAGTCTGAAGGCCCAAAATAAATAAATAAATAAATTAATTAAATAAAAATGCTCCAATTATCCTAAAGCTGCTAGGTGCACTTTTAGAGTTTTAGGTGAATCCCCTGCTGTGGACCTAGCCACTAAAAAAATTGTAGCAACAACTGCATCCCCCATGGCCTGGGATCAGGGATCAAAGACCTGTAGAATGTCTTGAAAATCTGTAGAGATGATGAGTAACTTTTCCTAGTGTTGCTGACCAAAGAATTTGTTAAATTGATAATGCTAGTCTTCTTCAATTAGCCAGACTTCCAGCAGGACTGGGAGGCCAAGAGGCAAAACCTGGCAATAGACACTGGGAAAATTGTCAGCTATAGGAGTACGATGACCAAGGGCATGAACACACAAAAATGACAAATTAATCTGTAAACTTAGCAAAACTAAAAGCTTTATGACTGAGTTGATGCACATGAACTTGGGAGAACATTTTGAAAGTGTGAATCACTGTGATATTATCTGAGTAAAAATTATCCTCTTGTCACATAACCTATCCTGCAAGGTGTTACAGTGGTGTGTACGTCTAGGCCTAAGAAAGTCAGGATTCATTTTGGCCTCTCTGAATTGTCATTGGGCAAGGGTACGCCCAACTCACTGTAGAGCCGCTTGAAAATGGACACCCTTCCAAAGTACCATCCTGACCCTCCCCCACTATCAATAATTCCTCTGCATAATGTACTGCTGAATGGCGGAGGGGGATTAATTTTTGCCAACACCAATGTAAAGCTGCACCAAATATTTCAATGTTGCACAAGCCACAGCACACCCCATTGGCATTGCACTGTTGAAAAATATCTTCCCATTGAAATGAAAACCTAAAGAAGGCCAATCCTCTTTTCTCACAGAGAGAAAATAGAAAGTAGATTGGATATCCATCTTACTGAGTTAGGAGTCCGTTGACCTCCACCTCCTGATCCAAAGAAGAGTAGTGTACTTTGGACAGTTTGGTGTCATTAAAATCATTGACCAAACCCCTGCTGGGTGAGATAAGTGATGAGTCAATCTGAACTCATCCTCTTGTTTCTTAGGAATGAGGCTGATAGGTGAAATTTTAAAATAGAACCCTGGAGGGGATGAAAAAGTGGGTCAATTATTCTGCCAGTTTGTCGCTCTTGTTTTATTAGCCTGGCAACAACGCATTCATGTCCTTTGCTGGATGACAAAATGTTAACTAACCTGGAATCTAACAGGGCTGTGGATTGGACTGAAAAGTTGATGGAATAACCTATAATAAGGGTAGCTTCTGCCCTTTGATCTGAGAAAACTGACAGCAAATAGAACAACTTATCTAGACAAATGGGGGAATAAGCCCAATGTGGCACATTCGGGTACCTTCCCAAACCCCAATCCCTGTGTCCACAAAAAGGTGGTTGGGCACAAAAGGAAGAATCACACCTCCTACCAATCTCTCTGGCTGTCTGAGGTGTAGAAACATTTCACCTGTCCTTAGGTGACACACCCCAACATCTGGAAACAGGATGAACTTTTCCACAACATGAACACAAGTGGTTATATTTGCAAGCATGCCAGACACTTTTTCCCTGATTGAATACCCAGGAAAACCTTGTATCTTTTGTAGTAGTGGCCCCTCCCTCAGTGCCCATAGGTGCCTTCTTATCTATTATGACACTGAGCCATATGTCAGTGCACTGTGACTCCCACTTGGGGAACTGTCGAGGACTTTCACCTTCCTGAAGAGCTGATCATAATTCAATTACTCCAAACCCCCTTTCACATGGTGGGCTTCCCTTATGGCTACAGAGTAACCTAATAAAGACAGTGCTTAGGTGGGATGCTTCTCAGTGATTATGCCCATGAATACCACAAATCCCAGCTGTCCTGGCTGACACTTTCTTCCCAATAGCTGCTAAAGGTGCCATCCTCCATGTCCAGTATGTGCTTTATACCCTCATTATCTACTAGACTGAAGATATCTACAAACTTTGCTTATATAATCTTATCTTTGACTTTAGATAGAACATGTGCTGTAATATGAGAGCCAGGTGATTGGGATATGTGAAGCCAAGGGTAGCCATCAGGACAGAAATTTGGGAGATGCTCATCTCTTGGAGTGGGACCTTCCTCTCTGAACCCAGAGCCTCCTGAGACCCCCTAAGCAAGTTGGGTAAAGGTAACTGAACCACCTGGTCAACATCAGTACCTGCTCCCACTCCCAGACCCAAAGTGGGAGGTGCAGCAAATTTGCTCTCTAAGGCTAAGTCAAATAGCTTAAATCTACCTCTTCAGGCAAAGAATATATAAAATCCTCTAAACAATTGTCAGCAGATTAACCCTTACCATTAATATTAAGCACTGAAGACCCTTCTGAGACATTACCTTGTGCTTCTGTAGATATCTCAGATAAGCAGGATGGGTGACCTGTTGGCCGGAAGCATCTCCGACTGTCTTTTTCTGAGCCTTCTTTGCTGGAGCTGGCCCCTCCACTGTGCCTTACTCTGGGTTCAATGAAGGTCTCCTCCTGGAATTCATTTGTGCTCAGCCACCCCAACCATTTCTAAATAAATTAGCAAGCCTTGCACTTCCTGCAAAAATGCAATCATCTCCCTTCACTGGACTGTACCATGGCTGAACTTGAAAGATAAAAAAATTAGAAAAGGGAAGAGTACAACAACCATAAAAAAATGGGGGAAGGGAAAATGCAACTACTATGAACCATACAAAGTCATAGTTAAAATTAAAGCACTGGATGCCTGGAAGCTGTGCTATATCCTACACAAGCACTCTGCCACAACCAAGGATGTGTACAACAGAAGGATCCAATGTTTGAGGTAAACATTATACACTACCAGCCAACAGAAATGCCCTGCCTAAAACTCAACAAAACTGGCCCCAACCTCACAACTGTATTATTAAATCATGGTACCCAAGGAACCACCCCCTCAATACTTATACAGTACCGCTCAGCCTCTGCACAAGCCCCACTAGAACTGAAACAAAAAACAGACTTGTCCATTGGCAGTTAGCTCCCAGCTCTTACCCATGATAACACAAAATAACATAAAAACAATACGCAGTTACCAATCAAAGCAAGCACCTCACCACATACGATAGCTCAATCCAAAATGCTAAAACAATGCCTGACACGATGCATGCCCCCCACAAAACTTTCACTGCACCACCCCCATTCCACCACCAACCTGATGCTCCAGGCAATTGTTCACTTAAATAATGAACGTCTTTACACAACTTAAATACAAAAGTTTGCTGTAAAGTGTCCACAAGCCAGCATTCCCTATGCCCACAATATAAAATTATCCCTGTATTTAAAAACAACAAATTATTACTGAGTTGTGTGTATATAACTATGTATATGTTGTTTGATATATACAATGTTTCCTTTTCCTTTCTTCTTCTTCTTATTTTTTATTATTATATGTCACACTCACCCCTCAGATGTGTATACAACAGCCCAAATGCAAACACCACCTACCAAACCTCAACTTCCATGTCAACACTGCCTGTCTCCATCTCCATATATATATATATATATATATATACACATAAATATATATATATGTATATATATATATATATATATATATATATATACACATAAATATATATATATGTATATATACCTTTCTTTATCTTATACAGATATATATATATATATATACATATATATATATATATATATATATATATATATATACACCCACACATAGCTCTATAGATACATGTCCAAGAGCACATTGTACATCAGCCTCATTCTGTCTTTCTCTCTCTCTCTTTTTATATGTATATATATATATATATATATATATATATATATATATATATATATATATATATATATATATAACAAATATTGATTTCCTCTCACTATATATCATACCTCTCAACCTCTTAGAGCAAGAAATCTGGACAAAGCCCAGAAATTGCGAAAATTTTCAAATATTGCTCTTACAAACTTAGAAAGTTGCTAGAATAATACGCCTTGCATTAGCATGAATTTTCTGAAGGGTATGAAGTCTGAAACTAAAATGTGTGTCATTATTTTCTAACTTCAGTCTTGAATGATTTGCCATTAATCTGCCAGAAAGCCATAATTCCATGAAGCAGACAAAAATATGAGGCAAAAATCTGGGCAACCTGTGAAAATCTGTACAGTTGGGAAGTATGCTACATATATATATATATATATATATATATATATATATATATATATATATATATATATATATATATAAAATATATTTTTTTAAATCAACCCCCCCACCCAACCACCCATCCTGCGCAACCCTCAGAACAGCACTAAAAGATCCTTACTATTGTTTTTATTATTTTTTGTTAAAATATTCCAGTGGCATACCAGCCCTATATGGATAACTAAAACAGTAGCCGCATGACCAGAAAGCCCTTACCGTGACCCTCGACTCAGTAGTTGCCAGCTGGATCCAGCACGATGTACCTGCTGGTGGATTCTGCATACAAGAACAGTAGCACTTCTGTTGAATAGGTAGTGCTCGCCTACACCTGCTCCGGATGACAACTACCACTCTTGGACAATAAGCCATTACTGCAGTAAGTCGTTATATTCCATGCAGTATTGTTGAGCTGCATCAGACATTTATAGCAACCTAATAAATACCCACTGCCATACACAGTGTTTTATACCAAACTAATTAATACCCACTGCCATCCACAGTGTTTTATAGCAACCTAATAAATAGCCACTGCCATACACAGTGTTTTATACCAAACTAATTAATACCTACTGCCATACACTGTGTTTTACAGCAACCTAATAAATACCCATTGCCATACATGATGTTTAATAAGCAAGTAGGGAAGGGCAGTAGATTACCAGGCCTTTCTTTTACAACACACACACTTCACAGGCAGAATTATGGAGAATACAGAGTTACCAACTGTTCTAGTTCAATTAAATAAAGTAAAAATTGTCTTGAGTGCGACTCAGATGTCCTTTCATCACTTAGTGACATGATTGCTGGAGGAGTTATCTAGGTAAATGTTATTGAGGTGCTAATGCCATCCTTTCAGTATAGATAATGGGGCATTTTCTAAACACTGCACCCCTGTGGCTAATGAAAGAGGACAGAAAAATTCTACAGGAGTACTGGATCAGCTACATCCAGAGATTTCTAAAAATACCTTGCAGTTTAGACTGAGTGATTCAAATGACTCAACATTGTTATCTGTCTCGTAAAGCATGTTGCTTGACAAAGGCAGGGTTAGGAACCTAACAAAATGCTGCTTAACTGAAATAAATGGGAAATTAGTGATCAGAAGCAATAGGGAGAAAAATACCAAGGAAAAATGCAGGGTTGTGTTGATATTCTTATAATTAAATGACGTGTAGTATTGGCTCCCTCTGTGTCCTTGTCCTAATTAACAGAGGATTTTTGTAGGGGCCTGCAAATCTCAAATCTTGGTTAAATGACTATTGTGCATGACTGGGCCCCACTAAAATGAAAGCCATGTGTTTTGTATCTCAAAATGCTGACACGTGGGTCTTCCATATCAAGTACCTGGCCAGGCAACCAAATAAAAGCCGAGGATTATGGACAATTAAGAATTGTTTAGAATTTCAGAAAATACTTTCCTGGTGAGATTTGTCAAGGTGCTGTGGCAGAGAACTCATACAGTGACTAAAATCTGGTACCTCAGTAGTAACAGGTGTGCATCATGCCTTTGATAACAAGTTACGTAAAACCAATAACACTGCTGCTGGTTAAGGAAATTAAGCTCAAAGACTAGCCAATTTATGCAATATTTCCATAACAATGGCATAGATTACATTAAGTAACAGACTAAGTAAATCCCTGTTTACTCAGACTTTCAGATTATTCTAGAAAGGCCACTGTCCTGACCTGCTAAACATATTCTACTGGTGCATCCTTGACAGACAATTCAGATCAGATGACAGCAACACTCTAATAACGATACACATTAATGAAAAGAAAAAAGATAAAACATTGACCGTGTAAAACAGAATTTAATTCCAACTCACATAAATGTACACCAGAAAAAAAACATATATGCATTTCATAGCTCAGATAATTACTGCAGAATTATAATGCTGTTAAGACAACCAGATCAATAAATTAATTATTTGAGTCCTGTATGTCTGATCTTCACGCAAGTCTTAGAACTAGCATCTACA
This sequence comes from Protopterus annectens, assembly GCF_019279795.1. Lineage (NCBI taxonomy): Eukaryota > Metazoa > Chordata > Ceratodontiformes > Protopteridae > Protopterus > Protopterus annectens. The sequence continues at coordinate 290,086,486 of NC_056732.1, read as the reverse complement.
GTTAATAGAGAGTGACTGTTACACAGTCTTGCCTGCATTTACTTTGTACTGCACAACTATATAGAACAGACAGGATTGTTATTTTTTTGTACTTTGAGCTTTTTGTTTGACATGATGGCATGTACATTTCAGTTTTGTAGCTCTTATCTTCTGTGTCTCCTCTGTGAAAGGGCTTTTCCTAGCTGTGGATAATCCACTTAAGAATCTGCAACAAGTTAATTAATTTTCCAACTACTGAAAGGATGGTTGTATTAGTGGTATCATATGGTGTATATTGCATAAAGTTAACAGATATGTGACTGGAAACATGAACAGAAATTAAAGCTTCTATTTATAGACATTTGTGCAATTCTGCACCTGAGCTCAACCTTGCTAACATTTTGACTTACACTAAAGTTTGTGTTAAGTAGTAAACGTATTACCTGTGTATTAGCAGGGTATCCCATTTGCAAGATAAATCCTTCAGCTACTTTCATAGCTGCCTTTCTTTCATCAGGATTTGCATTTTTGCCTAAGACAAGATATGTAATGAATGCATTATATTTTCTGACCTGATAACAGAAATCCATCTCAGTTATTATATAATGCAGATTGTGTAGTAAGAATGCATGCTATTGTTTCAAACGATGAGTAGAAGTATGTCCATTGTAGTATATTAAAATCAAACATCCATATTATCTTCCTTAATCAGCAGGTGTCAATTCTCAGTGAATTACACTTTGAAGAGAGTTAAGCATTTTGGTCTCAATTATCATATGCTAGCAGAGTGAAGGCTAAACAGGTTGATAGCAATATTTTTCAGCCATTTCTGTACTTGTGTTAATTCTCAGATTGTGTGTATGAGGTGAAATCAAGCATCATCTGGAATCCCTTCTTTGAATAACAATACTTATATAGTTTTATGCTCATTTGTCACTTTTCTGGCCTGCAGTTTCACCAAAGGTCCAATATAGTGTCAGCATTAAAAGAACTGATACTTTGAAACTAGAAAATTAAACAATATATTTTATACTTCAATTAACTTCATTACATCTTTCCATTCCTTACACATTTTTAGTATAAACTGTAAGGCACTTTCTTTTTGTTTCTAAACAGATAATCACACCTTAAGCAGAAAAAAGGCATATTACCCTAAATTTTTTAAAGGATTGCATTACTTATTTAATGCTCTCACTGATATGACTACAAGAAATGGACAAAGCTACTCATAATTTTAGGAACTGTGGATTGTTCCTTAAAATCTTTCTGAGGATCAGCAAGACATTCAAAAATATGAAATTAAGTTAATAAATTAATAGAATCGGACATGTAATCAAAGTGCATTTTTACCAAGTGACTAGACATACTACTTGGAAACTGTAATTACCGCAAGCGAGAAGGAAGAATTGGTTAATCAAGAAAGCACATGCTTTTAAAGAGCAAGTCGAACAGGTAAAACTAGACACAATCATCACTGTTGGTAAGAAGCTTAAAAAACAAATGCAGTGTTGTGACTGTGGAGATATCATCACCCGGGAGATGTTCCAAACATTCCAAGCTCACCTCCCCCTACCACTACTTACCTCATTCCCTCAATACTTTATGGCACTCCCATCCTTACTAGCCTTTACGCATTACAAAAAGCAAATCATCACAGTGGTATAATAAGGTGGCGAAATTTGCAGAAAATACCCCTTTCAGAACCCACCTCTGCATAGCACTAAAAAGCCTAAATTGGTTACAACTGCCCCATCAACTAACATATTCACAGCTTCTTACTAGCTATAAATTTATCCAGCATCCATCTGCTTATCCAACACTTCATACCATTCTACACAGCTATGTTCTAACTTGGTCATTGTTATCCACTGTCCAGAAAGTTCTCTGTATCTACAAACCTATCAGATCTGCTGGGCATGATCTGTTCTCATACTATGTTGCTAAGGCCTGGACCTCCTTTCCTGTATCCATGGGGTTAGTACCCTCCATCCATTCCTTTAAAACCATTCTGAAAGACTTCCTCACCAAAATCTGGCTCTGTTGTTGCATAACCCCAGGATAAACTAGACCCCTACATATGAACAAGTACCTATACGTACTTTATGTCTCCTTACTATCTTTCTCACTCCCTTCCTTCGGTGAATTTTTCTCCCCTTACTCTCTATCCAGCTACATATTGCAATTGCTGTTTGTTTGTATTATACTTACTTACCTTTAATTTCTCTAAACTGGCTAAATTTTTGCTAAATATTAAATCATTGTCGTATATAAGTTTTAGCTATTCTTAACCAATGTGTTCGCATTATGTCTACTGTGTAAATTTTAGAGTTTTTGCATATCTTTATTATATTATTTTGGAAGATGGTAAAATTATTGTTTTTAAAATGTTTTTGTAGTACTTTGGAGCTTTCTTCTCCAGGCCCCCTCTGAAAATGGTCACCTACTCATTCAGACTTTGCTAGTAATCAAATGTCAGTCCGGCCAGCCCCAATCCCTATTTTCATTTTGGCACATGGGTCAGAGTATCACCTCAATAGTGACTATCATCTAGAGCCAAGGTTCACTCTGCCAAGTGGCTAGCCCTACTGTGTTTGTTCTGCCATACCTCAAATTCACACACATACTCACACCTATGGCCAATTTAGAGTGTCCAATCCACCTACTATATGTCTTTGAGGTGTGGGAAGAAATCGCAGCACCTGGCAGAAACCCACAAGAACACAAGAAGGACAAGCAAACTCCACACAGAAGGCAGCCCAGGTGAGAACTGAACTGAAGAACCACTTACTGTGAGATGACAACACTATCTACTGTGCCAATGTGGCACCTATATAATCAAATCTCAATCAATAAATAGTTTTACTGAGAGCTAGATCACCTCTTAAAGTGAAGTACTCCTGTTATTTTCCCTCTGTGCAGCAGACCATCAGCTGCCACTAGCTCATCTAATCATTCACTCAGTCTACTAAACCCACCTTAGCCTCCTCCAGTGGTGCAACATCATACTATATCCAGGGAGTGTGCCCTATCCCCCACTACTTCAGCAGCAGCAGAAGACTTATGAGCTCTACAGTGGCTACTTTGTGCAGCTTTCAGGCTGAGAGTGACACTGCTTATGCCATTTGGACCTTGCAAGGCTGGTAACCCTGCTTTATTAAAGTGAGCATAAGCTGCCCCCCCCAAGGCTGGAGGCTGGATACTGACTCCCATCTTTTCTCTGAGATCCCTCCAAACGCTTGAGCCAGTAATCAAATATGGGTCATTTGGGATGCATAAAGCACTCAGTTTTTGCCATAACAGCTAACATCTGCCTGGGAAAAGAATAAGGATATTTGGTGACAGACTTTAAGAGCTGCATTCTCATATCAGTGGAAATATGATGTCTCATCAGAGGCAACAGGGGATAGCAGATGGCTCAAGGAGTATACCAGAAGAGACCTTACAAGCAGAAAACAAGAAAATCTATCTCTGTTTGTAGACAGATAATAAAATCATATCACCATTAATAATGTGTAAATCTGGTGATGTCATCATTGCAAGGATATCAACAGGACAGAAACACTTCGGATAAGGAAAACAAAAAGGGTGCTCAATCTTCATAACAATCTGGAATAGAACAAACCACCACAGTCTGCAAATATAAGATGAACACATATGAAGAACATGTTTTTCACAGGAACGGAGGAAGATGATTGTCTTTCTGACGATGATATAAGACTAAAGTGTGTTAGAAAACAAAATGAGCTAGATATATGGTAGTTTTTCTAGGAGAGGTTGGAAAGACAAACTTTTGGTTCAGTAAGCTGCATAGTTAGTCCAGTATGTAAGCAAACAAACAGACTTCATGGTTTAAGCAGTTCTTCTTTGCCAACGAAATCTGTTTCATGTTTCTGTTTCTACAGTTTAAATGGCAGTTACAATGATGAGATTAGGATATAGATGGAGATTAAAAGAAAAAAACAAAACAAACTAAAATATGTCCATGGGAAAGCACATGGTGCAGGAGAAATGTAGATAGTAGAAAGTAGCAGAATCCATTAAAAATAAAAAAACACTAGGGCTGGATTTCATAATTGCTTTGCGAACTTGGTATGAGTATTTGCGATGTCTGTGAGTCAGCATAGCTAGGTAGAGATTCATAGAGGCCATTTATGTTAACACATGCTGCCCATAATTGAGCATAAGCAAATTACGTACAATGAGATGTAAATGAGAAATTGTGAAAAGTGATCTGTGGGATAAGAATGTGAGTTTTCTCACAACTGACATTGCAGACTTGTTTAGCAGTACTCCCAATGAAGCAGGTCTGTCCCTATTTAGGAAAGCACATATCACTTTGATTTCCTTGACAACCTTACTTTTGAATTGCTGATTCTTTTTATGGAAGTGGTTCTTAAAAATAATAATATTTATTTTAAGGAGGAATACCTCCATCAGATTCACGGTATTGCCACGGGTGTGGATTGTGCTCCCATGTATGCAGCATCATTATGTGAAATGGGAGTCTGACTTTTGTTCTTACCTCACTGTATGCCTTCATCTGGCTGATTTATGCCAGATTTCTGGATGATGTGATTATTTTCTGGAAAGATTAGGCTAAAAAGTCATCTCCTTTGTAGATCATATTACTACGACTACGTGTTTTTTCACATTTTACCCAAGCCCATATTTGGGATTTTGTTAATTATTTGAATGTCACCATTTACAAAGATGTTTTTTCTTTAAATTTATACAGGAAGCCTGCATATTCTAACTCTTTTTTGCATTTTAAAAGTTGTCACCCTTTTGCACAAACAAATAGTTTGGTTAAGGGCCAGTTTATTAGGTCGTCGAGAATGGTGTCTCATGATGAAATTTATGAAAATAAAAAAACTAATCCAATGAACATGTCTATTGATAAGGATTACCATTAACAATTTATTTATTTATGACATTGTTGTTGACATTACTAAATGAAGGACTGCAGATTTCAAACCTTTATTGGGTGACACTGATTGGGGGAAAGCATCTACTTTGAATGTTAAAACTGGCGACTGACCTTATGAATATGCAATAATTTTAAAGTTTGTGGGTTTCTAATCAAATTAAGGGCATCATTAGTAGGGATTGCAGTATTTTAGGTCTAATAATGACATTATGGCCATTTGGGGAAAATTGTATCTATTTATTTATAAGAAGGGTATCAACTGGAAGAGTAAATTTGAAATACATAGTCACAAGGGCTGTGTCCTTGATACTGGTTTGGCAAGAAATGGGTACCAGGAAGTGTGACACTTGCATGCAGTGTAAATTTATCTTTGAAAGTGAGGGCATGCCTGTTGAGCAATATTTTTTTGAAATTATTGGTGGATGTGGATTGCAGTACTGCTGGTGTGGTGTACATCATAATCTGTCAGGGCTGCACTTCGTTTTATATTGGGAAAATGCAACTCCAACTAAGAGTCTATGAACATGTTTTAGACATAAATGCTAAAAATTACAACAATGCCTTGTTTAGGAAGACTTTGATTTGTGGTGGTACACAAAAGTTAGGTTTTAGATTCACTGTAGTAGAGAAGGTTGTTAAGAACCCAGTGGGTGGTCCATGGGAAAATACCCTTGAATACAAAGAACTTTTGAGGCAATTGAGACTAAATGTCACTGTTACTCCTGGGTTAAATGAGCGTGTCTCCGTGGCTTGTGTTCTTAAGTTGAGAACTGGCAAGTTGTGATTGTATGTGTTTAAGATTTTATATTTAATCTTTTATTACTATTTAATATAGTTTTACTAATTTGCCAATACTGGTATTTATCCATTTGGTTTTCCTGTGACTTGATTCAGTGTGACTATTTAAATGCTCATTTTTCCCCTACCACTTCATTTCTGATGAAGTTCTTTTATGGAACGAAAGTGCTTAACTTAAATGGAATAAAGTTTTACTATCTGTCAATCAGCATGTCATTTTTAAAGTTGGTACCTCATTGCTTCATGGATTTTTGCTGCATTTTTTCTGGTCAATACTTCTATTTGAATTAGAGCCAGTTGCTGAGATCACCCAAGCTTATATCACTATTGATTTTGCATAACAGCTTCTGCCTTCAACTGCATGTGGTAATGTCCTTTGAGATACATACCAATAAGATGCTATTTCTCATAAGTGCCTCCTTACTCGGTGACCCTATCTTACAGGCTCCAAGAAAAAGATTGGTACATACAAATTTTAAACTGACTGTTACTAATGAGTATTTCTCAGAGATGCATTGACCTTGAAGGGAGATTAACAAGGCAAAAGGGACTGTGAGAGAAGGGGCTTGCTCATTAGCTCAAATAATTGTGTTCAAAGATTGTGACATAGTTGGCAATTGATATTATGTATGAAAATAGTTTTTTGTAATACTTTTGGATGCATTTAAAAAACATATAAAATGTATGATAGAAAAAAATGACAACTATTAAAGTTATTGTAATTTGTTTAAAAGTGCTAATATAATATGTTGCAAAGTTATTTGGATTATTTATGAAAGTGCAATACTTGCATGTTTTGGGATATGAATTATATTTATATTTACTATTGTAATTGTAATTGTAATAAGGAAGTTAGAGGTCACAGCACTTCATAACATGGTAACATATTTTTTGACATCTATTAAGAACATATACTATTGAATATAATTAATAAGATATATAGTCATATAATATGATATATTTATTATTGTTTTTAAAAATGTATTTAAAATGTATTTACATTAATTGTTTAAATATTTGATGCCATTTGGTTTATAAGGGAAGTGCAATAGCTTGAAGGTCTGAAAATGTTTATTTAAAGTACTGATTTAAGTAGTGCTTTATTTGTTAATTGATTCAGACAGCAGTCTATTTTTAGTGTTCTAGCATGACCAGTCAATAATAGGGGAAACTTTAAAAAAACAATTAGAAAGCAGAATGGTCATTAATTTCCATACTTTGTATCCCAATTTAATGAATTTGGAAAAGAAATTTGAGTATCTGAAACAGGGAGGTCAAAAGGTAGTTGGCACTTGATATTATGTATGAAAATAGTTTTTTGTAATACTTTTAGATGTATTTAAAAAACATATAAAATGTATGATAGAAAAAATGACAACTGTTAAAGTTATTGTAATTTGTTTAAAAGTGCTAATATAATATGTTATAAAGTTGTTTGGATTATTTATGAAAGTGTAATAATTGTATGTTTTGGTTTATATTTACTATTGTAATTGAAATTGTAATAAGGAAGTAAGACGCCACAGCACTTCATAACATGGTAAAATATTTCTGACATCTACTAAGGACAAATAATATTGAATATATTGAATAAGATATATAGTCATATAATAAAGATATATTTAATATTGTTTTAAAAATGTATTTAAAAATGTATTTACATTCATTGTTTAAATATTTGATGCCATTTGGTTTATAAGGGAAGTGCAATAGCTTGAAGGTCTGAAAATGTTTATTTAAATTATCGATTAAAGTAGTGCTGTATTTCTTAATTGATTAATTAAATAATTGGAAGAGGGGGTATATATAGGGACAAAATGGTGTTGTATAAATGTTCAAGCAGAAGGCAAGAAGCTGAGGTACCAGAATGTGTTAATAAAAGAATTTGCTTTGTCCTGCAGTGGTGTTCCTGATCATGGAATTTATGTTTCTTTTAGGAGATTTCGTGTTGGTTTGATGTATATAGAGTCAAAGATTGTGAATATTCAGACTTCTGCAAAGCAAGCTATTTTTGTCAAGCTTTTGTGATCTGAGCTTGGGTGAATCTAATAGGTGTGGCAGAATCCACCAGTTAGCTGTGTTACTGTTTCTTGAGTTCAATATTTTTATCCAAAGTTTTCAGTATTGTACAAAATGTAAAGAATTCAATTTCTCAGCTAGACTGAAGATTCTTTTAGAAAACAACTACAAAATTATCATCAGAAAGGTGCCCTGCAAAGACAATGGCTTTCTTGTGATGAGGGATTTTACATGCCATACTGAAACTTTGGTGGGAGAAAACCTTCAGTGTCCAACTTGAATCATGAACACACTGATTCTAGGTGTCTGTTGAAATATTTTGTAATGCTGACTTTAGCTTAATGACCTGTAATGTGACTATGTACTCCTACTTGCAGGAAGGATATGACTTGCATCATCTTTAAATGCTAATACGGGTGAATAAGGAATGTACAGTCAGAAGGTCACTGCGTAGTAGGGGAGAAGAGATTGAAAATTTTCACTTGCTGAAGGGAGAAAAAAAAGTGAGGACTATTTTCCTTACTTCATTTAGGGAATACTGAGCATACCTCTCACCCTCTTAGAGCAAGAAATCTGAACACAGCCATAAATAAACGTGTGACAAAGGCCCAAAAACAGGGACAAGTTTTAAATATTGCTTTTACAAGCTTAGAAAGTTGACAAACTGACAGGTTTTGCATTAGCATGACTTTTCTGGTGTATGGAGTCTAAAACTCAATTGTCTGTCATTATTTTCTAATTTCAATCTTTAATGATTTGCCACTAATTTGTCAGAAAAACCACAATTTTATGAAAAATGGACCAAAAACTATGAGGTGAATATCTGGATGTTCTTTGAAAATCTGTACCATTTAGAGGTATGACACTGACTCATTGAAAACTTGTCAGCGTTCTAAAAATTCAGGTCAGTGATGTGGGACTAAGAGCTCCTGGTGTCAGAACATGTTGGTTCAGGTATGGCGACAGTGTCATTCTACATGTTTAAAATGATTATATTTGCAGTGAATTAAATGTGTAATTTAACAACCAACACATTTTCCTTTACATTCAGAAACTGATGTGTACAGTAGGTACTAATCATTTTCTCTAATGAAAGAGTGGATATTTGGATAATTGGAGATTTGCAGAGAATCATCTGCATGTGGATGTGTTTCTTAAGATTCTAGTTATGCACTTGTTAGTGGCTTCAATTAAATAAGCAGGCATTTGTTTCTAGGCACAGTATTTGTCCTTGCATGTTTGTTTTCAGAAGAAGACAAACAAATAATCAGAGTGGAATGCAAGTTTTTTTCTTAAATAATAAATAATAGTTGTGGTTTCACAAAGAGGGTGTTTTCTTTATTACAAGCAAAAAAATGGATGTTTCTTGTAAGCCATTGCAACTTATTAAGTTATATGGACAAGCCTTTCAAAAGGTGTGTTTCTTTAATTCTACGCCTTACCTGCTATGGTGGTAGCAGGCAGACTGACATACATATTTCTTTCCTCCACAACTCAATGATTATGCAAATTGAGGAAATGTTTATAATTATCAAGAATGATTCTATAACAAGTGTTGCTTTTCTTTGTTTTTCTTTACAGAAAAAGGAAACTAGCATTTCTGAAAAATTGGTTTTGAATAATGAGTCTAGTTGAATAACAGAGATAGTACAAGAAGGCGGTCTCTACGACTTATCAGAAATTGGCATTCTGAAGATCTGGAGACAATAAGAGAATGCAGACTTACATTGTTGTGGAGGGGAAGCTCCTGTCCCTGTTGGACTGGACGCCACCATAGTCAGGTTAAAAGGACAGATACATTAGTTAAGTATCTCAGAACTTTGTTATAGCTGAATAACTATAGGGTACAGTATCACATATGTGCGCATTCGGGAAAGGCTGTAAAAGGACACTGCAGTCACACATTACCAACCATAACTGCTTTTGTTCTTTGGAGTCCCATCATTATGTTCATCAGCACCTTGACTACTTGGTTAGCTGATTCCTAGTGCTTGGAGTTTGGGCTGTACCTGTTATATCTTCTTTCTTCCCTCTAATTTATAACATTTTTTTGGTTAATATGTATAAAACTTGGGGCTAATCTTCTTAAGTAGCATGGCAATCTGTTAGTTCCCAACTCACCTATCCTTGGTGCTAACCTTGGTAGTGCAGTTTGTCCCTGCGCTCGGGGTTAGTAACCCATCCCTTCAAAATGGGCAATTCCAGTGACTTCAAATGGTAGTGCAAGGTGGAAATCCACTTATTTTCTATTGGCAGAGGCTGGTTCTTTACTGTTGTAGTTGCCTTACCATATCTTTACATGCAGGCAATGCTTCTAGGTTAGATGAACCATGATGAGTGGGCCTGGGCATATTTAAACCCATGGCCCAACAATAGCAGTACCCCCTACATGTACCTAATCACCTACCCTGGCAGACAGTTTTAGCTCTGGCCCAACTGGAGTTACACCGTAAGACCACGATCTGCCAGCATGTCATTTACATCTGTCATCTGGCAGGAAACTGAGCATGCAATGCCTTGATAATTTTTTTCCTCCTAACCAGCTCCAGTATGTGCCAAAGTTACTAAATGAACCCCAATTTCCTATGTCATCTTCAGACTTTATCTGTCTACACCAGTGGAGCTGGTGTGGATGTCTTGGGTGTTTACAAAGTGAATTAAATCTGAATTATCAATACAATGACTCAGGGTAGGTTTTCTGAAATGTTATATGACATATGTGTTTTAGAGCTCATAGGATTCTTGGACTGTTTTGATGCTGAGAATATTATTACTGGCAATCAGTCACTCAGAGTAACAGTACAAGTGTGCACACATCAGAAACAATTTAGTTATTAAGGAAGAGATTAATTTCTGCCTCTGGAACCAACTTTTCTAAATAATCTTAACAGATGGCTAAAACACCTGAACAATGGTAACACAGTATTTGCACACAGGAGGTGACATTGAGGAATCTCCTGCTGAAACATTTTGACTTGCCATAAAACTGACTGGTTTACCAGTGGCAGTAGTCGAAGAATGAAGCTCAGATTCCCTTATCACATGACACGGTTAGTAAGAACTTTCTTGTGAGAATAATTTTAGATTGCAGTGCTGATATTCATTATCATGTCAGCCCAAATGACTAAAATAAGAATTACATCTGCTAATAGTGAAACTGAAACTACAGAACACTGTTTTGAATATTGTTTTATTCAGTACTATTCTGTGTACAAAACATCACCTGCTTGGAAAATAATGTGCTGCTTTCATACTCAAAAGTCAGTACACTTAAACTCCTTTTTGTAGATCTGAGTCTGTTGTCTGGAAAGAATGTTACCCATGTCTGTATCTAGGTAGATGTCAGTATAGCTTACATGTGAACTTAGCTTTTTTTCTTCTCGCTTTGTAGTGTCCTGTTGTAAACTAGGTCAGAATGATCAGTGGGAATAAATGGTTCTCTTTAAAAGCACTGACTTCACCAGTATTAAATATACATAACCTTGGGGTGTATTAGTATGTTCATAGGTTCATAGGTTCATACTAGGCTATCTGCCCTAGGGCATTTATAAGCCTAGCCAGAATGTGTTTGGCTTTCGCCACCCATTTTAAATTTATTTTGCTATGCCCTTTTTCGAGGTTGGTATACTGTGCCTCTGTCTAACAGTGACACAGAAATGATACCCGGGGTAAACCTATGATCTCTCATCCACTCATCAAGATTCCTCTTGAAGAGAGTCAATGAGGGACTCTTGCCTAACCTGGACTGGGATTCTATTCCAGAGTGAAGGGAGCCTCTGGGTTATGAATCTGTCCCTCCAGCATGTCCTATTTATTTCAGTGCTGAGGTTCAAATCTCTCGAGCGCATAGTTCGATGGGATTTGGATTTTCTGAGGTGCAGCATGTCCATTAATTCTGGGTTGGACATGGCTTTATACGTCAGGCACAGATCGCCTCTGAACAGGTGGTATGCCACTGAGTAGAGCTGGAGTTTCTTTAACCGGGCAGCATATGGCATCTGTTTGAGCCTTTTGATCCTCTTGGTGAGGTACTTTTGGAGTGTTTCCAGTTGCTGCAGGTGTCTGGTAAGGTACATCCCAAAAGGGGCATTGTACTCAATTATGGGCCTGATGAGGGATGAGTAAAGAGGCACGATGACCTCCCCTGATCTAGATGTGAATCCCTTCATGATTAGGTGGGCTATATAAAATGTTTTTCTAACCACTTTGGCCACGTGGTTGTCAAATGAGAGATTGCTATCAACTTGGGTCCCCAGGTCCCTAATTACTTCTTCTGTACTTAATGGATTACCACCTATGTGGTAATTTGTGGGCACTTTGTTTTTGCCAAAGGGGATGACTATACACTTTTTGGCATTTAGCTTGAGGCCATGGCTCTGGCACCAGTTGTCTGTTTCTATGAGGTCCTTTTGGAGGATGCTTGTGTCAGCTGGAGTGTCGATTATGGATCCCAGTTTGCAGTCATCTGCGAACTTGGTCAGCCACAGTCCTTCCGTGTTGGCCTGTACCTCCGAGAAATATATACCGAACAAGAGAGGTCCCAGGACTGAGCCTTATGGGACACCAGTTGTAACTGGTTTGGAGTCTGACATGGCTCCAGCAATTCTAACCATGTGGGTTCTGTCCTTGAGCCAGTTTGCAATCCATCTAGTGACATAGGGGTTTATATTTAAGCTGGTGAGCTTATCTATAATGCCCAAGTGGGGTATTGTATCGAAGGCTTTTGCGAGGTCCAGGTAGGCTGTGTGGACCACCTTCCCCTCGTCAATGGCCTTGGTGACTGTTTCAAAGAAATAACCAGGTTTAAGAGGCAGGATCTGCCCTTAACAAAGCCGAACTGGGTAGGATCCAGTGTCTGCAGGTCCCCAACATCTTTATTTATGAGGTCCGTGATGATCCTTTCCATAGCTTTGCAGACCAAGCTAGTCAGGCTTATGGGATGATAGTTTCCAGGATCCGTTGAGGCACCAGCTTTATGGAGAGGGACCACTGTTGCTGTACGCCACTCTTTGGGCACATATCCTGTAGTAAGGCTGAGATTGAACAGTAGTTTTATGTTTGGGTTTAGCTCTTCTTGGAGTGCATGTAGGACGCAGCCCGGGACACCGTCTGGTCCCATTGATGCTATGTTTTTTGCTTTGGAGAGGGCGGCTCTTACCTGAGCATCTGAGATGTCAGGGGGGCAGCACTCTGCTGGGATAGATATTTGCCCTTTTGGTGGGGAGGGGGGGAGAAGTTTGTGCTGAACCTGTCAGCAAGGATGTTGGCAATGTCTGTGGGTTCGGTGTATTTTTTGTCATTTTGGACTAATTCTGAGCATATCTGGGAATTACCACCCAGGTTCCTAACATAACTAAAGAAAGCCTTGTGATTATCCTTAGTGTCCTGTGCAATTTTTCTCTCGAAGCTGGCCTTAGACAATTTTATGAGTGCCCGTACATTTTTGCTAATACTGATCAGTGATGCCTTCCCTTTTGGGATTTTGCTCTATCATTTAGTAGCTTCCTCCTTCTATTGTATAGTTTGTTTATGGCTAGGGTCCACCAGACAGGACGCCTGCCTTTGGAGGATTGGGTCTTGGTTTTATTTGGGATCGCATGATCCATGCATTCCTGAAGGTGTTCATAGAATGCGTTTATAAAGGATTCTGCGGTCTGGGCCGTATTTTCCACAGGCCCGGGGGCTTTGAAGGATTCCACCTCAGTTTTGAGGAGTGTGAAATTTGCTTTAGAGAAGTTTTTCACTGTGGTTTTCTGGGCAGGGGTGGGGTCGGGATGTGAATATCCAGTGAGATTAGTTTATGGTCTGATCTTACCAGTGAGGGATACACTTCTGGTCTGGAGCATAAAGTCCCCATGTTAGTGATGATCAGGTCCAGTATGTTTTCCCCTCTTGTGGGAGTGGTAACAAGTTGTTCCATAGCATTTGAGTTTATAAATTCTAGGAACCTTTGGGCTAGGGTGTTGGAGCTAGAGTAATGCTCCCAGCCTATGTTTGGGTAGTTGAAGTCGCCCAATATAATGGTGTTTGGAGAGACCTTCATATTTTCCAGTGTTCTCAGGAAGGCTGAGTGGGGTTCCTGGGTTTGGGAGGGTGGTCTGTAGTAGGCTATAAACTGGAAGGCAGTTTTACCCACTGTTAGTTGCACATGGATAGTCTCTGATGCTTCGTGCTTTGCCACCAACCTGGAGGTGTGGGTATCTTTGATGAATATTGATACTCCCCCTCCTTTTGTGGTTCGGTCCAAGTTTTGGGGACGAAAAGCATGGTATGACGTATAACCTGGTAGTGCTGGGGTGCTCTCGGGAGCCCTGAACCAGGTTTCTGTTACTGCACAGATATCGATGTTCTCCATGCTAAGGAGAGTTTCGAGTGCATGCATCTTGAGGTTTAGACTTCTGGCATTGAGTAGCATTACTCTTAATTTCTTATCCCTTGTGATATCTATGGAGGTGGGTTTGTCTTTTGAGCCTTGCCTAAAAAAGGCACTATGGGGGTAGCAAGAGCCTTTGCCAATATCCGAAAGCCCAGGGGTGACAGGTGCAAGCCATCCCTAGCGAAGCATCGTGGCTTGTCGAGCATATCATTCCAAGCTGACAGGCATTGGATCCCCTTTGAATGACACCAGTACTTAAGCCAATTGTTGAAATTGATCATCTCTACTCATACTAAGTTGTTGCTAAGAACTGTAACTTCTTACCTTAATATGGATTAATATTTATTAAGTACTGGGAAACTTGGTCAGAATTCTGTTTACTTGGCTGACCTTTGATTACTGGGAAAGTCTTCCATGGTAGGTGTCAATTTTCAGTGGAAGCTCATGAAGAAAAGCTCCAAAGTATTTCAAAAATATTTTACCAACAATGATTTTATGAACTTCAAAAATAATACAAAAACATCCACAGTTTAAATAATTATAGCAAATTAGTCATACTCTGAAAACATTGATTAAGAATAGATGCAGCTTGCATGACAACAATTTAGCATTCAGAGAAATGTTAGCCAGTTTACAGAGAAATTAAAGGTAAGCTAGTATAATACAAACAGGAACCGCAATATGAATTAAGAAAAAAAAAACAGGGTTATCGCATATTTAGAAAGAGAGCCAGTTGAGAGAATTTGATTAAACTAAGGAAATGAGAGAAGAATGAAAAGTAGGGAGCTGTAAGATATGAAATGGTACTTATTCATATTTAAGGATTTAGTTTATCGTCTGGTTGAGCAAGAACAGAACTAGATTTTAGCTAGAAGGTCTTGCAGAATGCTTGTAAAGGAACTGACAGAGGATATTGAGCTGATGGATACAGGTAAGAAGTTACAGTTCTTAGCAACAACTTAGTATGAGTAGAGACCATGCCCAGCAGATTTGATAGGTTTGTAGACAGGTTTTGGTAACTGGATTGTAATAAGTGATTGGGAACAGAGTTGTGTAGAATGGTATTTAGTACTGGAGAAGCAGTTGGATACTAGATCATTTTATAGGTGGGAGAAACCTGTGCATATGTTATTTGACAGGGTAGTTCTAACCAATTCAGGCTTTTTAGTACTGTACAGTGACAGGTTCTGAAAGGAGTATTTGCTGTAAATTTTATTATAGCATTGTTCAAGTTTTGATTTTTGCAATGTAATGAGGGGAGGAGGTAAGTAGTAGCAAGTGCAGTTTTTAGTTGCTTTAGTGAGAAAGTCTTTGGCTCCATAAGGCATCCTTAGTTCTTAATGATTTTTTAGTGCAGTTGAGTATATGCAGGTCAAATTTAGCATTATTATCCACTATCATTCCTAAGAGTCTCCTAGGAAAATTGACTTCAATGGTTGTATTAAGACAAGAGGATTTTAACTTTTGTTTACTTTTTTTTCATAAGAGAGGGACATGGGGAAAAATGTAGTAGTTTTTTTTAGTATCAGTTGTGAGATATTAAAGCTTCCTGAGTATTTTCTGAGATATACCAGATTGTCAGAGATGCATATGAGTGTGGAGTTATCTGAATATTGTATTATTGAAGCCAGTTGTGTAGTTGTGTGGAGTGGGTTGGTGAGAATGTTAAAGAG
This sequence comes from Protopterus annectens, assembly GCF_019279795.1. Taxonomy (NCBI): domain Eukaryota; kingdom Metazoa; phylum Chordata; order Ceratodontiformes; family Protopteridae; genus Protopterus; species Protopterus annectens. The sequence continues at coordinate 290,070,714 of NC_056732.1, read as the reverse complement.
GATGGGACCAAGGATTGAAGTTTGTTGTATACCAGTGGTGACTGTGAGGTATGGAGAGAGGGTGGAGTGCCATTTTACTGACTAATACCTATTGGATGAGTAGCTTTTAACCATAGTAGGGAAGAAAAGTGGGCTGAGATAGACCTAGTGAGGTCATGTCAAGTAGAAGTTTGCTGTGACAGACTGTGCTGAAAGCTTTAAATAAGTTTACAAATAAGAAGGCAACTAGTTTGCTGTTATTTCTAGCTTTACTGACAGTATCTATAAAGGTCAGAACTTCAGTGTTAGTTACATGGGAGGGACAGACAGTGTATTGTGCGAGGGAATGGAGTTTTCCTGCTGGAGATAATTTAACAATTGTTTATGAATACACTTTTCAAGTATTTTGGAGAGGTGATAAGATTGTTGTTGGCCTAAAGTTAGAGTTGTCTGTTGAATTTTTTTCTTTGTTTAGAGGGATAATGTTTGATTTTTTTACAGAGAGAGGGGGGGGGGGTCCTGGATTACCCTATTTATAAGGATTGAGACAGGATAGGCAATGCTGTTGATTGCTATTTAAGGTACTCACTTGGAAGGTCATCAGCTGATGTACAGGTAGGTTTGAATTTGTCTTTAGAGTAGTTTTGTATAGGATGTGGGCACAGGTTTGAAGGTGAAAGTGGATGTGGTGATATGTGGCTGTTTGTCAGGGCTGGGAATAGATGTTGGGGAATCCTTGGTTAGTGATGCTATAATATATATGAAATAACAGTTGAATTCTATTGCTGCTTTGGATGGTGAGTTATTGGAAGAGGGGATAGGGTTGAATCTTTGTCTGGCATATAAGATTTCTTTAATGGCTGAACAGAATTTTTTAGGGTTGTGTTTGCTGTTGTTCTGAATGCTGTTATAGTACAGTTTTTGTCTTCATTTATTTGCTTTTTAGTATGGTTGAACAGCATTCTGAAGTTTTTGAGATATAGTAGTATTTTTATTTTTTGCCATTTTTTTCTACGCTTTTTCTCTGCCTGCATTAGTATTCTACTCTTTTTGGATAGCTAAATTACATTATTTTTTAGTGTGTCTTCCTTCTAGGAGCTGCAAGAATATTTAGGAAAGTTGTAATGAATTAATATACAGCGTCATCTAAGGGGAGAATTGTTAGGATGTTGCAGTTAATAGATGATAGGATAGTAATGAATATCTCTTGGTTAAAGCTGGACACATTACTTGTTGTTTTATAAATATGCTCTTTAAGTGGATATGTGAAAATTGATGTAGGAGTTGAAATATAAACTCAAATGCATAGAAGAGGATAACATTGTTTGCAAACTATAGGGGGTCTGGTTTGATGCAATCATTTTCCATGTTGCTAATTATTTATTTATTTATTTATTTCCAGTTTGATGACCGGGGAGGTCTACTGGGCTCAAGGAGCCCATTTTCAGTGGAGGTCCGGGGAAAAAGCTCCACATTACACACAAGTAAATTAAAACTTACAATTACAATCCTAGAATTATGTACAGAGATGTAGTGAATTACAAATGCAAAAGATGAGCGCTCTTCATGACATACAGACATAGTTGATTAGAGAGCCATTTGTACAGCATATGGTTGAACTGAGGCAGCAGAATTATCCGAACAAAATACTAATAACTACCAAATTGTAACTTTTTCTGTTGGTAGTTTCAAAGACTCAAAATTTTGAAAGACAGCAGTAATTATTGGTTTTGTAGAAAGTAGGAGAAATAATGGAGGACAGTACTGTGTATACAATGTATACATTCAAGATAGTGGTGGAAGAAGAGAGAGGTAGTTGAGCAGTAGAGAAGGAGGTAGATGTTTAGCAGAAATAGATTCTTGTGTAAGCAGAGAGAGGCAGAAGTACGGAGGAGAAAGAGGCAGTTGTTCTGTAGCCAAAGTGGAGTACACACATAACATAGATAATTACCTTAGTATCATCTAGGAAAGAGTAGAGATAGAAAGCTATGTACAGCATTTACATTATATACATTCAGGTTTGGTTGTTATATTATGTTGGATTCAGAGAGGGGCAGCTGAAGAGGAACATCAGCAGGGTGTAGAGATAGATGTGGAAGTACGTGAGTAGGAGACAATAGCAGGATTAGGTAGGTAGAATGCAGTTGCATTTCCAGTTATGAGAGAGGTAGGAGTGCAGCAGAGATTTGAAGTGTTCAGAGTTTTTAGAGATTCATAGAGGGGGTGGGAGAGTGTTCCATTTTTTGGCTAAGGAAAAGGATAGGAGAAGCTGGCCAGCGGGATGTTTTGGTTTGTATACAGAAAGTAGATTTTGTTGGGCAGATCTTAGGGGTCTAAGAGGTGTGTAAAATGATAAGATTATTAGGGCAGGGCATGCAGTAGGTTTAAAGATTAATTTGTGGGCTGTAGTGAGTTGGAGGTAGTCAAGGTAGTTGGGAAGCTCTAGCCAGTTTAGCATATGGAGGGAGGTACAATGGTGGGAGGAATGGTTAGATTTAGTAGCGAATTTAGAGATTTTGTTGTAATGGATTTCTAGTTTTCCAGAGATGGTGGAAGAGAGGTTGCTTAGTAGTGGAGTACCATACAGTAGTGATGGTAGTAAGTAGGTAGTGGTGAGAGTTTGTCTTGTAGAGGGAGAAAGTGAGAGTTTCAGTATAGCATACCAAGTTTCTGATGGGTTTTCTTAATATTTAGTTGGACATGTGTATCGAATTTCAGGTGTTCATCCATGGTAACCCCAAGAAGTTTAGCAAAAGGAACAACTTCAATAGTGAAGTTGGTATAGCTGATGGTATTGAAGGATTGTTTGTTGAGAGGGAGGGCTTTTGAGGAGGAGAAAAGAAGTATTTTGGATTTGTTGGCATTAAGGGAGAGATGGTTTTGAAGCATCCAGTTCTCTGTAGTTGTAAAGGCTATTTGGGTTTTAGCCTGGAGCTTGGAAGGCTAAGAGCAGAGCAGACTAAGGTGGAGTCATCTGCATATTGCACTATTTGAGTGCTAGGAATCGCAGAGTGAAAACCATTGATGAATATACTGAAGATCATTGGTCCGAGTATAGACGCCTGGGGAACCCCTGTTGGGGTAGGTAGGAAGGTTGAGGTACCAGTTTGCCATTTCACAGCCTGAGATCTGTCAGAGAGATAACTATTGAACCATGTAAGGAATTTTTGGGAGAGGCTGAGGTTAGAGAGGTGATTCAGAAGATGGGTGTGGGAGACAGTGTCAAATGCCTTGGATAGATCGAGAAGGACAGTGGAGACAATTTCTCTCGAGTCACGGGCATGGTTAACTATGTCTAAAAAAGAGAGGAGAGCAGTTATTGTACTATGGCCAGGACGGAAGCCATGTTGTGTAGTGCTGAGGAGTTGATTATTGATGAGGTAGGGCATGAGTTGCAGGTAGATGCATTTTTCAAGGATTTTTGAAATTGGGGAAGGAATGGCTATTGGTCAGAAGTTAGAGATGCTATTGTTTTTGCCTCCTTTGTGGAGGGGCAAGATGAAGGCAGCACACCATAATTTGGGGACATAAGATTCCTGGATAGATTTATTGATGAGAATGCTGATGGGGATGGTGATACCATCTGCAGCTAGCTTGAGATGTGTAAACCATGAAAAGCCAGAAATGACCATTGTTGTACATCTGCAACAATAGTGTTTGGCTAAGATATCACTACTTTACTCTTTACAGTAGTTTTTCTTCTTAAAGTGTAGACCCCCTTACCAGTTCAGTTAGTAAAAAAAAATGACAACTAGCAGTTCATCTCAAGAGACCCAATGATTGTTGAGGTGAAGACAAAATTAACTACTGTATACGTCAATAAACTGAGCACATTTACATTTTTGTGACTAGTGATATGCTCTGCAATGCAATGTGCAACAAGATGAGGGGATAGGATCTACCCTTCTGGTACAGAAGTAAAGTTACCATTTGGATGTTTGTGACCCATAAGAGCCAGCAGAGGGAAGAATTGAGCAGCTCCAGCTTGTATTCTTTAGAAAATGCTTTTATCCACCCTCATGACTAAGGATCCCATGTGGAAGATAGGAATTTTATCCATCCATCCATAGCCCTTTTTTTTCCCTTTTTTGCACATGGGGTCAAGGTGGCACTTCACCAGTGGCAATCATCTACACCCACGTTTCACAGTGCTAGGTGGCTAGCCCTGCCATAACTGTTCTTCTGTAATACAAACGTGCATGCACACTCACACCTATGGCTAATTTAGAAACTAGGAATTCTATGCTAAGGATAAAAAATGCCTGAAAGTACAAGAGATTATATGCAAAGTATCATGTGTATATGCTAGAACATCCAGATAAACTTCACTGACATCATTGCATCTTGTATGGGGTATTTAGGGTCGAAGTTTAGCTTAGTGAGAAAAGCCTTACTGAAGGCTGAAAGGATAATTTGGGTTCAGCAAATGGCCCCTCCATAACTGTCTTTGCTTCTGCAATAAAGTATTTTTTAAAGACACAAATTATTTTTTAAAAAAAAATCAGAAGTGCAAAACAAAAGAAGTGTAAGGCTCTTTTGCCAAGAAAAGTGCCACTGTTAATCTACATCAAGTAGAACACTAGAAAACAAACTATGAACATCTAAAGTAGCCTAAAAATGTTCATTATACCTAGAGAGATCTTTATACTTTTGGGTAATGTCAGATGTGTCCTTTACGTATGATTCACTCCCATTGAAATACTTCTTGAAAATAAGATTTAAAAAAAAAGGCCAGTGCTTGGTTGAAAACCATTCAGGACTGACTTAATGGATTTCCTAAGGATAGGTTTGTAAATCCTTGTGAATTTCTGAGAATGTATAAACAACTAATTTTTGAGATTCGGGTTGTATAATCCGACTATCATTAGACTTGGAAAATGTAAACTAGCAGCTCCCCCTTAAAGCAAGTCAAATATTTACATAATGAAAAGTTACAAACTACCTTACCTAAGCATATTGATAGCCATTCTTATCACTCAGTGTAGTGTAATACATCCTTTAATAATCATTTCTGTAGCAACAATTATTGCCCTCTCGGTCTGCTTTACATGAAAAAAATGCTACAGCTACAGGTGTGTAAAGATTTTACACATTAACAGATTTCTTTAGTTAAACTGTATTTTTAGCCTGTCTTCTGGATTAAAATAATACATTGTGGAGGTTATAGTTCCACAACAATTCAAAGTGTTAATGGTTGAATCAGGTATGTTCAGTCTAACATAAACACATCTCAGTACCACAAGATTAGTGCCATACATGCCCAAAGAATTAACCTAATCAGTTTTATTAGTCCAAGGAGTGTAAATTACAGCATTTAATAACTCTCTTCACTATTAGACAGATAATCAGTCCCAACACATTTTTGACAAAGGGTTCATTTTGTGGTTCTTGAAAAAAATGTCTCATATCCTTTGTTTCCAAGAGAGCTGGAATATCTTGGTTAAAATGTACTCTAAATTAAAAAAAAATGTTTTGAGGTCATGTGGTAATCTTTGCTAAAGGAGTTATCTACGTCAGTATGTAGCTCAAAGTCAGACAGATTAAAGTCCTTAATACTCTGATGATCTGTTTATTATTAATGAACTCTTCATGTAGGATGCCATAATGAAAATGCTCAATGAGCTGTATTTATTCTGCTCTGTCGCCTAGTGGTGTTTCTTGTACCCTAGAGTTCACTGACAAATCTGAATGATGATTAGTGTTGTCAAATTATACACTGTGGCCCAAAACATCTTTATTGCAAGATGCCAGATAGCTATGGTTGGTACTTTGCATGGACATGTACAGCCTCCATGTTGGCAATATATAAAACCTCTTATTTGTATGTATCCATTCTTTTCTTTTTCTTTTTTAACAATTGATCATTTATAACTCAATTAGCAGATTGCATTTATAGAATATACAGCTTGTCCTTGAAAAAATAGGATACGTCTCTTATTTAATTTATAACTTAAAGTCTTTAATCTTGGAAAGCAGCTGAAAATATTTGTACATATGAACTTTTGTAACTATGTTCGACCAATTCTTAGAGCATTGTAATGACAGAAGTTTCCAAATGTCCATAACACCATTACTGCTTCCTCTTATTAATTGTTTAAATGTGTCAATTTTCTTCTATGGTACCTTCCATTCCCCTATATGGCAACCAACTGAGGTACTATGGAAAAAAAATTCAACTTAATTTATTCATAGCATTATGTGGTACTGTATATGTGATTTGTTTTGCAGATACCTGTGTTGATGCATATCAAATGTGATACCATTTAACTTAACCTGCTTCCAAGCCAAAGAGTTAGCTAATAAGTACCAATTCTAATTTTGGTATCTAATTTCACCTTAAGTACCCAGTCAAACTAGTGGGTATACAGAAGCCAACCTGGCAAATGTTCTGGAGATCAACATTTGCCAAGACGAATTTCCGGAATTTCTTTAATTTCTGCATTGAATCTTGATGCAATGCAAAGAAACTGAAGACTGGGCAGAGTAAAGATAATAGGAGAAATGATGATGATGATGATGACAGCAGTGATAATAACAACATTAATAATAATAATAATCATAAAAATAACAATAACAACAACTTTTCTTCAGTAGTAAAGCACACAGAATAATTGACCAGCAGAAATGCAAAAGTGTATTTTAAATATACGGGGAGATATAAAGTTCATTAGAAACCACTCAGAAAAGTAGAAAGGAACATAATAAGTGAAACCAAGCAGACTTTTTAAAAATCAATAGACATTTTAGTGTGTGAAAGTATCATTCATATCTCCAAGGGAACTACTGATTGAGCAGCAATTTCAAAACTTGAGGCATGCGGATTAGTTAACATTTGGGAACCAGTAAAAGCAAATATTACTATATTGTCAGCTGAATACTTGTGACATAAAGTGTTGCAATAAAACTTTATGACTGAGAGCAATGCTCCTGCTGTCTGCATGCTGGTCAGTCTTAGCAATTAAGAAGATCCATGAATAGTTTTTCTTTATTTTTAGTGTTATTGCAGGTGCTACTGCTAAGCCAACCAATTACAGTACATCTTTTGTCTTTGCTTACCCACCACACTAAATTTACTATGACAATGCCACTGCGTAGAGTTATGATCTGTCTTACGTGCAAAGTACAAACTAAATGTCAACTTTGTCCTGTTTGCATTATAGCCAAAAATAATCACATGATGAAACTTCAGTTCAGACATGTCGTGAACTACAACACATGGCCTGAGGCAACTGATCTAGTACAAACACACTGAAGTTACTTTTAGTATTAATGTTTGGAAGGGATGATGGAAGTTTGTGAATATTTGTTGGTTTCTTTGAGGAAAAAGCAACATTAGCACAATGGTTGCAGCTGAACCCTGTTTACAACACATTTTCTGCGTAGATTATCAATTTTTTCCTGAATTTTATGCAAATCATGAATATGCAATGCCTGTCTGTTAGACATAGTATTTAGTAATTGTAGTATTTAATCATATGGCACGATTCCAACCTGCAGCTATGGTACTGAAAAGCGCTCTGACTTGTGTCTCTGTCAGATATGGTACTTACTGATTGCTGTATGCAGTGCTGTGGCATGAGTATAACCTAGTCCAGTATCACAGAAAAAATATAAAAAGGATGCCCAGCTTGACATCTCTGCTACTCTTATAAGCAGCATGTGACACTCCATAATTAGGTCATGTGGAATATATATGATGAGAGGGCATAGAATTAATATTTGTAGTATTCCCTGATGCTGAGATGTAGTGCTAACATCAGTCTGTCCTGTAGTTTTTCTCTTTATTAGGGCCATTGCTCTGATCTGACAGCTGTATTGTGCCTTGCTGGTGGTATTTAATGTTCTGAGGCTGTCCCTAAGATGCTGTTGTAGAATTATTACTATCTGAAGGTGGAACACAGAGAAGCAATCCAAGTAGAATCTGCATGACAGTTTAGCCACTACCCAATAGCTGTATGTAGTGCTGTGACAGCATTCTGACCCAAGAAAGCAACACAAGAGAGATGATAATAATGACTTCAGACTGACTCCGAGAGGAACACTACTTCCTGATGGCACTATGCATTATTTTTTCTCCTATGTCATCCACTTGGTGGGGGTAAGAGCTGTGGCACAGCTTCATTTCTATACTCAGCTGGTATTAGGATGCCCTATATAAGTTAATAATGGATGATGGCATCATAAGGCACTCTTTGATTTACTGAATAACACAGTGGTATGCAAAAGTCCAAAAGAAGGGTCAAAGTCAGACCTTTACTACAGAGATTAGCCAGTACTCCATAAAGGTAAAAAACAGTAGCTGAATGTCCAGTGCACTTCTTTGTGAAGAGGTAGGATTGGATGAAGCTTGCCCACATGTTAGTATCTGTTGACATATATTACAGTCTGCATTTGATGACAGCACCAATATGACTGTAATTTTATTTTCAATATGTCAGTTCTTTTAATGTACATATATATTTTGACATTCAGTGGTGTCCCTCTCTTTTTTAATTTCATCAGATGATTGGGGGTTCTAATACTATGACAGGAATGCACACAGTTCCTAACTCAGGGTACATTTAAAGTTCATGAAATTAGGATTGCTTCAGGTTTGTCAGGACTGCTTTTCTCATTGCCAGCTATGTACCCAGAATTTTCTCTTTCCGCAGTTCATATAGAGCTACATGGATTTGGCTGAATATTCAAGTATGCTTGAAAATTCTAATTCTTTTCATTAGCCCTGTTGCTCCTACTAGTGTTGGAACCATTTGGGAGCCTTAATTACATACTGCTTTGGTTCCGTCTTACATATCCTGGTATATATCTTTCAGTAAGCAGTGCACTATAATCTCTATATGTGTAGCAATTTCACTGATTAATGTTGCTTTTGTCCTTTTTTCATTGACTACTATATATGGTTTTCTTGCTTCTAGTTTCTTAGCTGTTGGTGTTGGATGATACCATGTGATCAGAACTTCCTCATTTTCAGTAATTCTTTGTAACTCACTGACTCTTGTTCCCAGTGCTTGTCAGCTGCCCATATTCTATAGTGTATACATAGCAAAAGATCTTACAGACATCTTAGCCATTTATTACGACAGCATGATCTCTATTTTGTTACTTTTCTCCTACCTTTAGAAACATTCTGCAGATGTTGAAATCCCAAACACAGTCTTAGTAAATGTATCTCAGAGACAGTCTAGGTTTGTGCCCTTAGTTTTTTTTTTGGTTCATCTCTTGGATACCACATTTTAAAACACAACACTTCAAAAGGGAGGGCTTGAAATACTAAACTAGTGTTGGGGAGTGTTGCAGAATGGAAATAAATGCTTAGAGAAATCAGGAATTCCTATAATTGTGCTGCACGAGTAGACATGATGAGGGAAGCAAATAGAGAACAAATTAAGTGAAAGTGGGGAATTATCAAGGCGACATAAAAATCAGCAAAAATACAAAAAAATCAATTATTGTTTTGATTCTGAGTTTGAGATGAGTTGGACTGTAAAAGACATGCTGCGTCCAGATCTAACACAGCTTGGACACAATGAGAATCTAACTCACAACAAGCGGGAAAACTCTTTTATAGCACCATAACTAAATATGGCGATTTAATGCAACCCATCAACCACAGTGCTTACAAATCTTTGAAGAAAATATGTAACAAAAGAGAAAGAATGTAGAGTGTGATGACTATAAATAACATCTGCTGTAGGTGGAGAAAAAAATGCAGATGTAATGTCCAGTGCTGTCCTGAACTTTTACAGATCTTTTGCACTTTTTTAGAACATGAACGTGAGCAAATAAGATCATGCAGGTCTCACCCCACAGTAATTCTTTCTAGTGTCAGCTAACCATGCAGAACAGCAAGGCATGTGGCAGTGAAGATGCAGTGATGTGTTATGGATGCTTCTTTCATTCTTAGTTCAGAAGCATAGCTGTTACTGAGTTTTTCTTTGAACAAAGATAAGTTGTGTTTGTTTTCTGTACTGAATTTATTTTGTCATATGATTATTTATGTTTGCAAGTGTATAGTAATCAATTGGATATAGAGTTGCTGTTGTGTTTGTTGTGTGTTTTTGCATCTCTTTCTATACATTGTGTGTGTGTGTGTGTGTGTGTGTGTGTGTGTGTGTGTGTGTGTGTGTGTGTGTGTGTGTGTGTGTGTGTGTATGTGTGTGTGTGTGTGTGTGTGTGTGTGTGTGTGTGTGTGTGTGTGTGTATGTTTGTGTTTCTTATGTGTGTGTGTGTGTGTGTGTGTGTGTGTGTGTGTGTGTGTGTGTGTGTGTGTGTGTGTGTGTGCTCCCACCTTCACTATTCATATATACTAACCTTGATATTGCTATATATTAGAAAAGAACAACTATTCAATAACTGTTCTATAATAATCCTGCTATAACAAAGTCTGCAAATTTGCTACAGGGTCCCATCACTGCCATTCCCTCCACTCCCTAAACTGGCTTGAGCTTCTAATTACCTGAAATTCATACAACTCACCACTGCTCACAAACTCATATTCCAACTCCATCTGCCCCTCTCTTTCATCTATTTTAACCCCTTACCTCCCCAGTTGTAATCTTAAATGAAAACTTCCTTAAAATCTGTAAAACCCTATGCCCTCTTGGCCAATTACTTCTATCACACTCCTTAGCTAAACTATGGAATCCTCCCCCTCTGCTTTACTCACAACCACTCTAATTTCAGATCTCTCCTCCATTCTTAACTTATCTCAAACTGGGACTATTCCTGCTCCCTTCCTACCTAAATTATACTGTTGTCTCTTTCAAACCGCCCTTCACTCTCATCTACTATCACCTCTGACCACTAACATTATTGTTAGAAAAACACTAAACTTGTATAAACACTTTATGACTTGTACTTTTAATTATATTCTCTGTATTACTTTTTACTTTATCTATATTTTAACATTTGTGTTTTTTAAACATATATATACTCTCTGATTTTGTATTTGTATTTTAAATTCTATATTTATGCTTTTTTATACTGTATAGTAAATCCAAAAAAAGAGAATGGCAAGACACTGCTACGTTTCATCAGTCTTTAATGAAACACAGATTTCCAAGGATAAGCGCTTTCGGGTAACAGCCCTTCTTCATATAAAATAAAAGACATTCAATTCAACAATTTAAACTAACATCCAGCCAATGAGCAATCAGTAAACTACCCGCCTTTTCCTAAAGGCGGGCTTCATAGGTACCATATCATTAAGACCTGGGCTCCTATGAGCCATCAGCTCTAAAATCCATTTAGATTCTATGGACTCCGTGAGAAGTTTAACATCACCTCCCCTGTTATTCAGCCTTACATTAACTATGGCTCTAAAATGAAATGTATGTGTGGGATTGGTTTCAACGTGCCTATAAAGGGCATTATGTACATCCTTATTTCTTATAGAGGACAGGTGTTGAAGCACCCTCACCTTAAACATGTTGTTAGTTTTTCCCACGTAGAAACCAGCACACTGTAGTCATTCTGCCATGTAGATCAGGTTAGTGGTCCTACATGTGGCCCTAGCCTTCAAATTGAAAACCCTACCACTTACTGGATGCCTAAAGATGGTATCCCTGTTGATGTATGGGCATGCCTTGCAGATTCCACATGGTGTACTACCTGCTGTTTCCTTAAAGGATTTTTTGGTTAATGTTTTATCCCCACAGAGTAAATCTTTTAAATTTTTGTTCCTCCTATACCCAAAACTAGGACTCTCTCCTATTATGTTCCTTAATTTGCTGTCACTCCTTAAGATGTTCCAATTTCTATTAACTATATCTCTTATGTCTCCAATATTACTACTATAAGTGAAAAATAGTTTAAGGTTATCTGATTTAACATTTGTTGTGAGGGGTACCTTCACTACACCTTCCATACGTCTAAGCCATGGTTTAAACCTGTTATTCCTTTGTTGCTTACTACTATCTACCATCCTGTTAACTAATCCCTCTCTATAGCCCCTATCTCGAAAACAACGTTTCAAATTGGTCACCACCTTTTCATATTGGGCATCCTCCAGGCATATACTGGATGTCCTACTAATCTGCCCTTGGACAATATTGGGAAATGTAAAACGAGGGTGCATGCTATCATAGCACAACAAGGTGTTCTTCCAACAATCCTTCCTGTGTAGGCTAGATGAAAAACCTTCCTTGGTTTGTGAAATACATACATCAAGGAAGTCTATCTCCGTATAAGAATGTTTCACAGTAAATCTTAAAAACGATGTAGTGGAATGTAAATATGTAACAAACAACTCTAACAAAACAGAACTCCCTCTCCATAAAATAAAAATATCATCCACAAAACGGGTATATGTTTGTATATATTGCATCCATTCTCTGTTGTTAAAAATGGTGACCTTTTCCCAATATGAGAGGACAAGATTAGCATATGTGTTAGCGCGAGGGTGCCATAGCTACCCTGAGCTTGTTTATATGTCTGTTTTTCTCCAATGAACACATTGTTTTCCAGAACGATGGTCAATAAAGTCCTAACCAAGGCTATCTTCTCATCAACCTCACCCAAATCCCTCAAAAAAAAGGTTTCCCAAACAAAAAGGCAATTAAAATACCCAAATATTTTTCATGCTACTGCTAAGCCAAACAATTACAGAACAACTTTTGTCTTTACTTACCCACCACACTAAATTTACTATGACAATGCCACTGCTTAGAGTTATGATCTGTCTTACGTGCAAAGTACAAACTAAATGTCAACTTTGTCCTGTTTGCATTACAGCCAAACATAATCACATGATGAAACTTCAGTTCAGACATGTCGTGAACTGCAACACATGGCCTGAGGCAACTGCTGTAGTACAGACACACTGAAGTTACTTTTAGTATTAATGTTTGGAAGGGATGATGGAAGTTTGTGAATATTTGTTGGTTTCTTTGAGGAAAAAGCAACATTAGTACAATGGTTGCAGGTGAACCCTGTTTATAACACATTTTCTGCATAGATTATCAATTTTTTCCTGAATTTTATGCAAATCATGAATATGCAATGCCTCTGTCTGTTAGACATGTTATTTAGTAATTGTAGTATTTAATCATATGGCACGATTCCAACCTGCAGCTATGGTACTGAAAAGTGCTCTGACTTGTGTGTCTGTCAGATATGGTCCTTACAGATTGCTGTATGCAGTGCTGTGGCATGAGTATAACCTAGTCCAGTATCACAGAAAAAATATAAAAAGGATGCCCAGCTTGACATCTCTGCTACTCTTAGAAGCAGCATGTGACACTCCATAATTAGGTCATGTGGAATATATATGATGAGAGGGCATAGAATTAATATTTGTAGTTTTCCCTGATGCTGAGATGTAGTGCTAACATCAGTCTGTCCTGTAGTTTTTCTCTTTATTAGGGCCATTGCTCTGATCTGACAGCTGTACTGTGCCTTGCTGGTGGTATTTAATGTTCTGAGGCTGTCCCTAAGTACAGAGATGCTGTTGTAGAATTATTACTATCTGAAGGTAGAACACAGAGAAGCAATCCAAGTAGAATCTGCATGACAGTTTAGCCACTACCCAATAGCTGTATGTAGTGCTGTGACAGCATTCTGACCCACGAAAGCAACACAAGAGAGATGATAATAATGACTTCAGACTGACTCCGAGAGGAACACTACTTCCTGATGGCACTATGCATTATTTTTTCTCCTATGTCATCCACTTGGTGGGGGTCAGAGCTGTGGCACAGCTTCATTTCTATACTCAGCTGGTATTAGGATGCCCTATATAAGTTAATAACGGATGATGGCATCATAAGGCACTCTTTGATTTACTGAATAACACAGTGGTATGCAAAAGTCCAAAAGAAGGGTCGAAGTCAGACCTTTACTACAGAGATTAGCCAGTACTCCATAAAGGTATAAAACAGTAGCTGAATGTTCAGTGCACTTCTTTGTGAAGAGGTAGGATTGGATGAAGCTTGCCCACATGTTAGTATCTGCTGACATATATTACAGTCTGCATCTGATGACAGCACCAATATGACTGTAATTGTATTTTCAATATGTCAGTTCTTTTAATGTACATATATATTTTGACATTCAGTGGTGTCCCTCTCTTTTTTAATTTCATCAGATGATTGGGGGTTCTAATACTATGACAGGAATGCACACAGTTCCTTACTCAGGGTACATTTAAAGTTCATGAAATTAGGATTGCTTCAGGTTTGTCAGGACTGCTTTTCTCATTGCCAGCTATGTACCCAGAATTTTCTCTTTCTGCAGTTCATATAGAGCTACATGGATTTGGCTGAATATTCAAGTATGCTTGAAAATTCTAATTATTTTCATTAGCCCTGTTGCTCCTACTAGTGTTGGAACCATTTGGGAGCCTTAATTCCATACTGCTTTGGTTCCTTCTTACATATCCTGGTATATATCTTTCAGTAAGCAGTGCACTACAATCTCTATATGTGTAGCAATTTCACTGATTAATGTTGCTTTTGTCCTTTTTTCATTGACTACTATATATGGTTTTCTTGCTTCTAGTTTCTTAGCTGTTGGTGTTGGATAATACCATGTGATCAGAACTTCCTCATTTTCAGTAATTCTTTGTGACTCACTGACTCATGTTCCCAGTGCTTGTCAGCTGCCCATATTCTGTAGTGTATACATAGCAAAAGATCTTACAGACATCTTAGCCATTTATTACGACAGCATGATCTCTATTTTGTTACTTTTCTCCTACCTTTAGAAAGATTCTGTAGATGATGAAATCCCAAACACAGTCTTAGTAAATGTATCTCATAGAGAGTCTAGGTTTGTGCCCTTAGTTTTTTTTTTGGTTCATCTCTTGGATACCACATTTTAAAACACAGCACTTCAGAAGGGAGGGCTTGAAATATTAAACTATTGTTGGGGAGTGTTGCAGAATGGAAATAAATGCTTAGAGAAATCAGGAATTCCTATAATTGTGCTGCACGAATAGACATTTTTGAGGGAAGCAAATAGACAACAAATTAAGTGAAAGTGGGGGATTATCAAGGTGACATAAAAATCAGCAAAAATACAAAAAAATCAATGATTGTTTTGATTCTGAGTTTGAGATGAGTTGGACTGTAAAAGACATGCTGCGTCCAGATCTAACACAGCTTGGACACAATGAGAATCTAACTCACAACAAGCGGGAAAACTCTTTTATAGCACCATAACTAAAGATGGCGATTTAATGCAACCCATCAACCACAGTGCTTACAAATCTTTGAAGAAAATATGTAACAAAAGAGAAAGAATGTAGAGTCTGATGACTATAAATAACATCTGCTGTAGGTGGCTATAAAGGGCATGGTAGGGTTTTCAGTTTGAAGGCTAGGGCCACATGTAGGACCACTAACCTGATCTACATGGCAGAATGCCTCAGTGTGCTGGTTTCTACGTGGGCAAAACTAACAACATGTTTAAGGTGAGGGTGCTTCAACACCTGTCCTCTATAAGAAATAAGGATGTACATAATGCCCTTTATAGGCACGTTGAAACCAATCCCACACATACATTTCATTTTAGAGCCATAGTTAATGTAAGGCTGAATAACAGGGGAGGTGATGTTAAACTTCTCATGGAGTCCATAGAATCTAAATGGATTTTAGAGCTGATGGCTCATAGGAGCCCAGGTCTTAATGATATGGTACCTATGAAGCCCGCCCTTAGGAAAAGGCGGGTAGTTTACTGATTGCTCATTGGCTGGATGTTAGTTTAAATTGTTGAATTGAATGTCTTTTATTTTATCTGAAGAAGGGCTGTTACCCGAAAGCGCTTATCCTTGGAAATCTGTGTTTCATTAAAGACTGACGAAACATAGCAGTGTCTTGCCATTCTCTTTTTTTGGATTTACTTGCACTTGTATTGTTTGGCGGGGCTTTTGCAGTAGCGCTGAATATTATCTTGGATATTGGTTCGTGTTTGTTCAACGGTGCTATGCATGCTATGGAGAATATGACTGTTGGAAAATCATCTGATGGTAGTCACGGTATGAGGAGAATAGGAGATGAGTTCTCCCGTACAGGCTTTAAAGATTTTATTTTCCAGGAGAATCCCCTACTCAATCTGGGGTTTATTGTGCAAAAGGTGGATTTGGCAGGCAGTAGGATTCCGGTTGCCACAGACAAAAATTTTGATGACTTATTACGTGACTTAAGTTACAAGGTGGGTAGACTGCAGCGTTTGCAATGGCAGACCCACCATTTAGAAGCATGTCAGCAATATGGTATTGTGCCACGAGGGATGAGGATCCTGTGTATGCCTACACAGGGGGAATGGTACCCTGAACTGTTAGCACAATGGCAGTCCATAAACATACAAACCAGTTTTAAGTACATGGACCTTTTGAACAGTTTCTTTGCCCCAGAGATAGTTGAGCTCAAAAAAGAAGTGGAGACTTT
This sequence comes from Protopterus annectens, assembly GCF_019279795.1. Lineage (NCBI taxonomy): Eukaryota > Metazoa > Chordata > Ceratodontiformes > Protopteridae > Protopterus > Protopterus annectens. Next base: position 290,054,350 of record NC_056732.1, on the reverse strand, counting down.
ACAGAATAAGCTAGAGACTGAATTTAGTGAGACCAGTCATCTCACACACTTGGAACAACTTTATCTCACGCTGTCTGACAGCGATGAAAAACTACGTATACAAAAGGTGAATAAACTAAAGAGGGACTACGAAGATTTCACCCAAGGGAATATCTTTGTTTGGCCGAGATATAGAGCACAACATTCCACTACGAGCGATAGGGCTACAAGGAAGCCGGTTCGACGTCAGCAGGAGGGGAGGAGTCTGACTGAGTATCCAGAAGCACCAACGGGAGATGTTTTATCGAGCAACATTGGCCGACCACACAGACCCAATACATCAGGAATTAATGCAGGCGGACCTAATGAGGAGTCACGGGCTCCAGTCATCAATACGGATGACCAACATGCTTCAGCAACAACAGAGAATACTGCTTGTTCAGCGGTTCACAGTTTAACAGATCCGAGTGAAGGCAGATTGTCTGCTCAGCCTGAGGCGTTGGCCTCTGGAGGGGTCAGGATGGGGGCGCGCCCCAAAAATACACAAGGACAACAACGTTTTTTGGAGAAGTTACCAGCACCAGTCAAGAAACGAGGGGCCTGGAAACGGTCCTTGAGCGAGGGCAGAGATCCAAGCAAGAGGAGGAGGACTTTAGAGTGACTTTTTGTAATGACACTGGTATTGTATATAACTTATCTTCTCATGTTTTGACGAATGAAGAGCTTTTTGTGTTAAACAAAGGTTTGACTTTTGTGCCCGGTAGGGCCAGTGTTTTTAATGAGGTTGTTTTAGATTTGATGTTATTTTGTAGAAGTTTAGCTTTAAAATGTGCTTTTGGGACAAATAATTTGAATAGGGCTACTTTGAAACAACCTAGCTGTTATGTACCACCTTTTTCTCCAGCCATGAGTTTGTTCATTAACAGCTGTGAGCAAGACCTGCTGAAATTTTTTCAGACAGGGCAATTTCATAGGTTCCATAATTTAACATGGGCTCAGCAGAAAGCCTTACAAGACTTGTGTAATAATAAAGATTTAATTATAAAGATGGCTGCTAAAGGAGGTGCAGTGGTGGTGCTTGATACAGTTTTGTATGAACACAAGATACAAGAATTATTATCAGATAGGAGCACATACATTCCGATTAATCCACTTGGTGTCAAATTATTGGTAGATAAGGTACATAATTGCTTGAAACTGCTACTATTTGACATGAAAATCAGTGAGGATTTGTTTAAATTTTTATGGATAGAAACTGCTGTTACACCAGTTTTTAAGGCTTTGCCTAAGATTCATAAATCTCTTATTGACCCACCTCTCCGACCTATAGTTTCGGGTAGAGGTTGGGTCACGGAGAATGTCTCCATTTGGTTGGAGTTCACTCTCAGGCCATATGTTGAAAGATTGACCAGTGTATTAACTGATACGGGTGGTTTTTTGAAGATTATAGGTGAGGTAAATCGCATCAAACCACAGGATAGCCTCTTGATGGTGACCCTGGATGTTCACAGTCTGTTCACTGTGATTAGCAATGAATATGGTATTAATGCCATGGGTGAACTTCTGAGGGATTTGGGTGAGGTTGATGAGAAGATAGCCTTGGTTAGGACTTTATTGACCATCGTTCTGGAAAACAATGTGTTCATTGGAGCAAAACAGACATATAGACAAGCTCAGGGGGTAGCCATGGGCACCCCCTGCGCTAACACATATGCTAATCTTGTCCTCTCATATTGGGAAAAGGTCACCATTTTTAACAACAGAGAATGGATGCAATATATACAAACATATACCCATTTTGTGGATGATACTTTAATTTTATGGAGAGGGAGTTCTGTTTTGTTAGAGTTGTTTGTTACATATTTACATTCCACTACATCGTTTTTAAGATTTACTGTGAAACATTCTTATACGGAGATAGACTTCCTTGATGTATGTATTTCACAAACCAAGGAAGGTTTTTCATCTAGCCTACACAGGAAGGATTGTTGGAAGAACACCTTGTTGTGCTATGATAGCATGCACCCTCGTTTTACATTTCCCAACATTGTCCAGGGGCAGATTAGTAGGACATCCAGGATATGCCTGGAGGATGCCCAATATGAAAAGGAGGTGACCAATTTGAAACGTTGTTTTCGAGATAGGGGCTATAGAGAGGGATTAGTTAACAGGATGGTAGATAGTAGTAAGCAACAAAGGAATAACAGGTTTAAACCATGGCTTAGACGTATGGAAGGTGAAGTGAAGGTACCCCTCACAACAAATGTTAAATCAGATAACCTTAAACTATTTTTCACTTATAGTAGTAATATTGGAGACATAAGAGATATAGTTAATAGAAATTGGAACATCTTAAGGAGTGACAGCAAATTAAGGAACATAATAGGAGAGAGTCCTAGTTTTGGGTATAGGAGGAACAAAAATTTAAAAGATTTACTCTGTGGGGATAAAACATTAACCAAAAAATCCTTTAAGGAAACAGCAGGTAGTACACCATGTGGAATCTGCAAGGCATGCCCATACATCAACAGGGATACCATCTTTAGGCATCCAGTAAGTGGTAGGGTTTTCAATTTGAAAGCTAGGGCCACATGTAGGACCACTAACCTGATCTACATGGCAGAATGCCCACAGTGTGCTGATTTCTATGTGGGAAAAACTAACAACATGTTTAAGGTGAGGGTGCTTCAACACCTGTCCTCTATAATAAATAAGGATGTACATAATGCCCTTTATAGGCACGTTGAAACCAATCCCACACATACATTTCATTTTAGAGCCATAGTTAATGTAAGGCTGAATAACAGGGGAGGTGATGTTAAACTTCTCACGGAGTCCATAGAATCTAAATGGATTTTAGAGCTGATGGCTCATAGGAGCCCAGGTCTTAATGATATGGTACCTATAAAGCCCGCCCTTAGGAAAAGGCGGGCAGTTTACTGATTGCTCATTGGCTGGATGTTAGTTTAAATTGTTGAATTGAATGTCTTTTATTTTATCTGAAGAAGGGCTGTTACCCGAAAGCGCTTATCCTTGGAAATCTGTGTTTCATTAAAGACTGACGAAACATAGCAGTGTCTTGCCATTCTCTTTTTTTGGATTTACTTGCACTTGCATTGTTTGGCGGGGCTTTGGCAGTAGCACTGAATATTATCTTGGATATTTATACTGTATAGTCCATACTGTACTTATGTTATATTCTGTTAAATGCTTTTGGAGCTTTTCTCCCTCATGCTCCACTGAAAATAGGCCCTGCTGGTATTGTAGCCAATGACCCTTGTCACATATGAAAAATATATCCCTGTCTTAACCATTATTTAAATGTATCAGGATATGTTTTCTTTATTTACAGCACGTTTAAAAGTAATATGATCATAAGCTCCAAAACAGTTCATACATCTTAGCTAAGTTGTGTAACTAAGCACTTTTATATCATAAACTTAGTTAGATTCAGTTGGTTTTGTATTGTAACTAAGCTGAAAAATGTTTGTCTTTTTGGCTTTACCCGGTTAGGGGTCACCACAGTGGAACTCCAGTCCGCTAATGATTGGCAGTAGATTTCTTTTTTATTTTATGGTGCCGAGTTACCAGCCCAATGCCCAACCATTCACGCATGTCTTTCGGAGGCCACTCAACCACGGGGAGGACATGCAGACTCTACACAGAAGGCCCTCCAGTCAAGAATCGAACAGGAAAACCTCTTGCTATGAGGCAACACTAAAAGACAAGTTTTCGGTCTTTTGTGTTTTATTTTTTCAGCTTTTTGTAACTAAGCTGAAAAATAAAACACAAAAGACTGAAAACTTGTCTTTTACTTTCAGGTTCTGTGTCAGTTTTTTTTTTTTAAGTTAATCTGTTGTTTTCAGTATTATAAGTGACATTCAGCTTTCTTTATTTATTTGGTTATTTATTTATTTATTGATTTGTTTTAGTTTTAAATTGTCAAATACATTGGCAACTAAATTGTGAATTTTGTCTTTGTTTTAATCAAAATACCTCTGTAATGAAATTTTTCCCACAAAATGTGCAGAGTTGCTTATCCTATAGCTGGTCTAAATAACTGCATAAATCCTTTGGTTTTGACAATCATCCTTCAAGGAAACTTCTAGATGTTATTTAAAATGTGTTGACTACAAAGCTGTTGTAATCCATATTTCATTTGCAAAGTTCTTAATAAAAATACAGTAATAAAATATACATTGGAATATTTGTTTTTGTCCTAAATGTGGACTATTAGGAGCATTCTCAAAAGTATGTTATCATCTTTTAAGATCATGCGTCAAATGAGTATGTTGCTAAATCTATATAAGGTATGAGAATTTTTTCTCAAAAGAAAATCTTCTGTCTTTCTTTTAGCAAGGGGCATTAAAGACACAATCAATATGATGATATTATTTAGCATTATCCTTCTAGTCAAACCATAGAAATTGGTTTCCATCCTACAGCTTGATAAGGACCTGATAAATTAGAATAAACTATTTTTCTGATAATAAGGCCAAATTGTCAAGATTGCCTTCAACTGCAGCACAAAAATGATTACAACAAACAGCTGGCAGTATTCACTGGGATACTGGGACTATGGTGCATGTTGAAAACAAGTGGAAGGGTTGGGTGTGCAGAGTGTGACTTTTTTCTGTCATGGCTGTAGTCATTCATAGGGTAAAGGCCATTATGACTGACTGTAAGACATTTGGTATGCATCCATTATCCTTGCTGTGATTTTATGACAGTTATTTAACTGAGTTTGTTCTACTGATTGACTGTGTCAGTCTTATAAATAGTGTCAGCAGTTTTCAGTTTGATTCTTGGCTGGAGTGCCTTCTGTGTACAGTATGCATGTCCTCCCCATGGTTGAGTGACATTAAAGACATGCAGGTAGATGCCTACGTGAATGGGTGTGCCTTCTTTGAAGGTTGGGCATTGGGCTGGCAACTCGGCACCGTAAAAATCCACTGCCAATCATTAGCGGACTGGAGTTCTGCTGTGGCGACCCCTAACTGGGAAAAGCTGAAAGACATTACTTTAGTATTTCAGCTATTTTACAGTGCAAACAAATGTTTTATTTTTTATTTGAAAAAAAGTTAGCACATTACATGCCCTCCTTCATGGCTACTGCAGTAAAAGAACACACCCTAAAATGTCTGTTGCATCAGAAATAATTACCTTAGTACAGATAGAACTAATAAAAACAACCCAATGTACAGATTATGTCAGCATGTAATTCCTACCCACAGAAAATTTTAAATTTTGTGTATTATAAGGAGATAATGCTGATGTTGCCAATGTTGTATTTTTAGTAAAACAGCTATTTAATAAGTAACAGTATTTTGTTTGTGCTTTTTTTGTTCTTTGGGAGTTTCACTACTGTGTTTTCAGGAATTGTGTGTGTTTTGTTATTTTTGTTGTGATACAGATTTCAGTGGAGCTAAATACATCACTTACAGAAGCTAATATTCTGACAAACATATAGGTGCATAGGTTCATACAAGGCTATCTGCCCTAGGGCATTTATAAGCCTAGCCAGAGTATGTTTGGCTTTCGCCACCCATTTTAAATTAATTTTGCTATGCCCTTTTTCGAGGTTAGTATACTGTGCCTCTGTCTAACAGTGACACAGAAGTGATACCCGGGGTAAACCTACGATCTGCCATAATGATCATAAGTAATTTTATACTGTAACATGTTTCTTGTAAGACTTTTCAATGCATTCCTCACCTTTCCATACAAAGATCTTTTTGTCTGCTCCATAATCAAGAATAAAACATTCTTCAGACAGTAGCATAGCTTGTGAGAATGGATTTTCCTGTGCAACTACTGTTACTTGCATTGATCCACTAGCATCAGATACCTGAAGGGAAGAAAAAAAATCAAACTGAAATATTACTGTTGGACATTGATCATAATATAATGTGGTTACATTTCAAAACAGCGCATACTTTTTGTCAATTAATTAGAGCAAATGCTAAGAATAGCAGATTTTCTGTTTTCCTTGTTATTTAGCCAGCCAGCAGCTTTTTGTGTGAGATGGTATTGCAGCAGGTTTAGAGAATGGATCTATGACAATCAAAAAAAAAAACAGATTGTCATAACCCATATGATGAAGACCACATAGTCGACAATGCAGTTATCAAAAAACTGACATAAAGATACACAACACCCACCAATAATATAAAATGCTACACCCCTGCTAATTCTTATACCAACTCTGAGATTTCCCTATAATGGTGAAATGGGCAAATTCTCTAATCCATACTGCACCACAATCTTAGAACGGTAGGGCAAACCAAATTATCAACCATAAGGTCTTTACCATAATGGTTTTAACAATTTGGTCATTCAACCAATTGACATAACCTTAGGGAATATGCCCATATCACAGTCTTGGAGCTGGTATATATAATTAGCAGGGGTGATTTGCTCCCTGCAAAAAACATTTATTTTTTTGTACTCTTTGATCATTTTAGATTCACTGAAAAATGATCACTCTCTTTTTGTTCAGTCTTTGAAGCATTCATTAATTGATAATATATATATATATATATATATATATATATATATATATATATATATATATATATATATATGTTCTTTACTGAGATTTAAACCTCATAATACATGATCCCATCAACAAGAAATCAGTGAGTATAATTCATATCTTTTACAAATTAAAATAAATGTCTTTTTCCACTATCAGGCAATTTCCTTCATTAATTACTACAAACACTCATCATGATGTCACATTCTGTATTGTTTGTTGGTATTAAAATATAAAGTATTATACCCTCTATTTATCTTTTACATAAGGCGTCATATTTCATACGTTAACTATAGAGTCTCGAAAGGTAATAGCCATAATTGTATATTGTGTCATACCCGAATGATCTTTTCAATTAGTCAAAAACAAAATAGATGCAACTTACCAAAGGAGATAAAAATGTCTTATTTATCTGTACCATCCCTTCTTTTTTCACCACTATTTTGCCTTCTGTATTATCAGGTTTGTAATATTTTTATACTTGTCTTAACCATTTGTCTTCTCATTCTCCCTTACTAATAGCATCCATAATATTGTGATACTTTTATATGACAGGTACTTTTGTACAACACATCCTACTGTCAGTATACAAGAAAACAAGCCCAAACTGTTGCTCCTTGAAAATGCCGTGCTGAGGCAAATTCATGACTCCCCCCTATTACAGTCATCTTTCATGCATAAGATCCCTTAAACCATATTTATCCCCCTAGATTTGTGTGATTTAACTCTGATTTCATTGATTATTTCAGATGATTTTCATCAAGACCATTCTGTAAAGTGCAACACTAGCATATCATTGTGGTTTAACTTTCTTTCACTTTCAAAACATTCTAAGGCACTTTATTTGCTTGCCCATCATGACATTGCCAACACAAACATTTAATCTAGTCCATCCATTAGAGAAACAGGAAAAGCATGTCTCATAAATGCTTCTCCTTAATTTTTATTTCCAGGAAATCAACAATATCATAACAAGTTTTCAGTTCCTCTATTGTACTTTATTTTTTCAGTTTGGACACTTTAAATAAAATTTATACAACTGGATTATTAAACACTCTTTGTCTCATAACATTATTGATGTAAGTGTTATATAATTGCCACCCATCCAGCCCTTTTAAGATTTACACAATATCTAATTCTTGAAATATACCTTTTGGCTCAGAATTGAGTAACTTTATTTAGGGTCATATGTTGCCCCAATAAGAGGTGCACAAATTGCATTTATGTATTTTTAGATGCTAATACTGCATCATTCAGCATTTAAATATAAAACACACTGATTAAGCAAAAAACCCAGATGATAATTTGCTATTTGTTAGCCATTCAGATTTAACACACACTAATTAAAATGTAGTGTCCATATCACAACAAAACTAAATAATGAATCAATTGTTTCCATAGGACTGCACTTAGTCTAGAGAAATAATTATATCATATATAAAACCATACATTTTTACATTGTTATATTTTCTAATAATGTAATTGTCTCATCTCAAAAAAATAAAATAAAACATGAATAAATAGACACATACATAAATCAAATAAAGAAAATAACATGAAAAAATAAAAATACTGCTATTTGTTGTTGCTAACTGAAGCGTACTTATTTACCTTAGTTGGAATCATGGGCTATCCCAATATCTAGTAAGCATCATGTGATAACACCATGATCTATTAAAAGAAATTTTTTGAATGTAAGAAAAGTATGAATAGGAATCCCCTACTATTTTATTTCTGCATGTACAACATCTCTAATGAACAGACCACTTTCTTGCTTCAGTAATTAAACACTGAAGTACCATTTTGCCATGGATAGCACACACCTCCATTATGATTAATCTTCTAGAATGCAGTATACCAGTTACCATTTATAGGTTTACAGATTCACTAGACCAACTGCCCTTGAGGGCCATTTTAAGGCTAGCCAGTTTCCCTTTTAGTACTTGAATTAACCCATCTTGCTTGTGGTTAGATTGGCCTTACTAATCCCATGGTTGATAATTAAATATTACCATTAGCACTCTTCAAGAAAAATCTTGATGATTGGATGGGAGATAGGAAATTCACCCCGGGGATAACTTCTGTGGCTCTGCTTGACAGGTGCACAGGAAAATAATTTTCTTGGGTGGCAAAATCCAGGGTACCGTTTGGCTAGGCTTATATAGGCCCTAGGGCCAATAGCCTAGTACCTACCTATGAACCTATGAGGGGACCTATGCATAACTTAAAACTTTTAGGTGCTATCTGTGTGTATTAATAATACAGAAGGTAGTCCTAAGTTAAATTTTCTATTACCCATCCATAGATTCAAGATGTGCTTTAATTATGCTCATTCATTCATTGTTGCTCCAATTGTTGTTTAACAAACATTTGTGGTTATAACATGTCTGACTCGAAGATATGAATTTTCTCTCACCTACTGCTCTACCACTGAACCCAGAAGGCAACCAAATTAGAAGTTCCTGCATATTCAATCTGCATTAATTCACATAAGAAATGCATTGTCAACTCCTTCAATGTAGCCATGACTTCCTCTGCTTTAGTAAAGTCCATATTATACCATCACAAAAGACTCTTACCACTGCAACTAATGCCATGTACATTGCAGTTTATCTATTTACATTTCCTAACAGCACCTGAAAAATGCACCTTTGCTGAAAATGTGCATCAGAATAGTTCTGAACTACATGCATGGTTTGCCTGCCACTGTGAATTTTGGTTTTTAATGTTGGTGCTACATTTATCAGAACACTTGCTTTTTCATACTTATAACCAATCACATTTTTCCTAAGAGCATTAGCCTCTATTGCAGTCAGTTTTTGTTCCATACTTTCTAGCTAACCATGAAGTTCTTCTACTCTGTTTCCGTTGCTTAACAGGTATCATAGCAACGTGTTGATCATGCAAAAACTGTGTTTAATCACTTTTGACTACTTGCAATTTTATATATATATCCTGCCACAAGTCTTGATATGAATCACAAAGTGAATTTTACCTGTTCCTCTCGCTGCCTGAAATTTAATTGAATTATTTTGTAGCATCTACAGAATGTTGCTTTGATGACAACCATCCCCATTAATACTTAATATTGCACATCCCTTCCTCTACAGTCATATTCTCAGTAAAAGTCTCTATAATTCCTGTTATCTTTAACAAACGAGATCTGTGTATTTAACAGTTTTTGTCATTCATGCTGAATAACTTTATGTTCTCACAAAAAAAAAATCACTTTTATTAACCATTATTTAAGGAAAGATCATGGGAGACAACTAGCTTTGTCACGCACCATGACACTTCACTAGTAATTCTAATCTTATGATGGGTATCAGTCAGGTAAGGCCAATTCAGATGCTTGTCTAATTTATGAGCAACCTAACAACACTGTGAAGGAGGACCAGTCCCTTACGGCATATACTCTGCTATGTCATAGCTGCACTACTAGAATTGAAACTATATGACTTACAGTATATTCAAAAGCCATACCAAAATTTATTGTTTTTATCTCATATCCAGTCTGCACCTCCTGCACTGCTACCAGAACTTCTTTTTAGAGCATTAAGTAAAAATGAAATTGAAAAATGAATTGGAGGGACAAGTGCATCCCTCAGAGAGTACCTCGTCTATGGAGAAGGCTTCCCATCCATGGAAACAGAGTTCTTCCCTGACCTGTTTCAGACATAACCTTGACCAGTGGATGGAAAATTAGAAATTCACTCCTGGTCTGGTGATTCTAACAGACAGAGGCAGATTGGAATTGCTTGACTAGCCATGCACTAGCTTACATATACCCATTAAAATAACCAATCTTGTTGGATATATTTGAGGAGCCTAGCTAGTCTTATAAAGGCCTCTGTGGTCATTAGTATAGCACACACCTATGAACCAATTTGTCACAATGCGGAGAAGCATAGGTTCTTATAACAGACAGGGAGCACACTCCTTATCCCGTGGGTCAGTTTTCATACCTCTTTGATCAACTCTGTGTCCAGCGTAACCTATGGATTTTCTTTTCAAATAACTCATAATAATCCCTTTGTATTCCACTAATTTTGACATGTAGGTTTCTGTCATTGTTTTTGTATTGCCATTTCCACTAAAGAGCCATTCCACACTTCCTGCAAAAAAATATTTCTTTATATCTTCAATAAGCTTCCTAAATTTTGTATCAAAGTGTGTGTTTTAAAAGTGATTTGTTCTGTAACCAGGTACTTAACTGCAACAATCACATCTGTCTTTTGTTTTCTTTTATTAAGGAAGGAAAAAATATATACTTTTCTTATTTTTCTTTATAAAAATTCCAGCATTTATTACTCTTAATTTTTGTTATTAAATTAGGACTTTTAGAATAAAAATAATGTGACCGTGCATATTTTTGTTAAGTTTTCTTCTTCTTCTTCATCTTTCAGCTACTCCTGTTAGTGGTTGCCACAGTAGATCGGTTGTCTGCAGAGCAATTGGCAATGGAATTTTTTATGGTGCTGAGTTGCCAGCCCAGTGCCCAACCTTCACAAAAGGCAGATACATTTAATGGGAAAGCACTGTTAGTATCACAGTATAAATAAGGAACGTTTGATCATGTTGCCACAGAATCTATGCATATATAGAAAGATCGAAGCATTTGATTAGATACTTTAAAAGTGTATTGTTCAGGACCCTAGTGCCAGTCCATAATGTTTCACAGAAACATGTACGTTAGAATGAATACAGATGGCTGTCTTGGAAAAATGAAAAAATGTTATAATAGTATAACATTCCCTCCAAAATCATTTCTGTCACAATATTCATAATATTCAGTTGTGAGATTTGCTGAGCTGTTTTTATTTTCTCTATAACTACAGACAAATCCATTGCTTCCAACGTGTGACATTTAAGTGCAGTTCTTTTCACAAAGATGCACAGTTTTTAGGTTTAAATCAGCATTATCTAACTTGTTTATCACAATATAAAATATAAGTAAATGTTTATTTTTATTTTAAATACCGTCTAGGCAATTTGTCGCATTAACTAACTTATTCAAAATAAGCATTTTTATCCTCTTAAATACATCAAAATCAGAAGACAATGGAAGAGTCTGTCTGTTATATCTGAACAAAATCTGCTGGGTTTATAGTATCGTCATACATTTTACAATTTTAACCTAACATTTAGTTAGGTATGTTTAGCTGATGTCCAGATATGGTAACTGTTAATCACCAGCTAATGCAAACAATTCTTCCACTGTGGAATTAGGGTCCTATTCTAAGCATTATTAGTCAGAGTTCCCACATATCCAGATAGAGGTGTCCATTTGCATGGAAAGAACAAATGAGTTGGCACAAAGAGACAGTTTAGTTCAGTTTCTAAATTTACATTAAAAACATGTGGATCTGACTTTGAATTGATAAGCCTTGAAAAACGTGAAGATAAAATGATGTATGTGTGTAGCAGTTATTTCCAGTGTAGTTAGCTCACCTTTAAATTCCTTGGTATGTTTTACAAAATACCATGTGTGTGCGTGCGCATGTGTGTGTGTGTGTGTGTGTGTGTGTGTGTGTGTGTGTGTGTGTGTGTGTGTGTGTGTGTGTGTGAGGAGGGGTCTTAGACAAGTAAGCTACAGAATGCCATTCTATATATTTCCTTAAGAATAAGTTTTCTATACCTACTTTGGTCTAGATCCATCCCTATCAACCTCTTCACTTAAAAAAAATCTGGACAAAGCCTAAAACAATGGGGTGGGGTAAACGCTCAAAAATAGGGACAGATTTTAAATATTCCTCTTATAAAGTTACTAGAATAACATGATTTGTGTTAGCCTGCATTTTCTGAAGGATATGAAGTTTGAAACTCAAATGTGTGTCATTATTTACTGACTTCAGTCATCAGTGATTTGCCAGAAAACCAAAATGTTATGTGGAACAGACCAAACATTTAAGGGAAAAATCTGGACATTGTGCGAAAATATGGACAATTGAGATGTATGCCTAGATTTGAAAGTAACAACCCAAGTTAGTTTCTTTACATTGCCTTTGAAAGTATCTTTAACTCACAAAAGGACAATTACATCTACATACACATACTTTTAAAGCAATCTTACACTCTTTTAAGTTCTATATTTCTTAGCAGTATTAATTACAGTGACATGTCCAATTCTACTTCAAACACTTTTTTAATATTTACTTTTACTGTACATATGACTGGAGACAATTTTAGACTATCTGTTCCAGTTATGCTATGTAAGCTTTCAGCCCATGGAGGAATCTATAATTCCACTTGCAACTCTCAAAGCAAATCATACGTCTTTCAGAGTAGAAATGTTTATGTTCTTTCTTTTGAATGTCTATTCACTAATAATACTTTTTAACAGACTGCTGTTGAAAAGTGCCATTTATTTTCACATCCTTTCTAATTGTTGTTTAATGGTAAGATTCTGTGGCTGATTACATTTACAAGACTTACCCCGGGATTCATGAAGCTTGCGCCAGGTGCAGGCATAGCATCGGCAACACCAAATATGGCCGCCGAGAGATTCAGGTACGAGCTGTTTCCACGTTCACTACCTGGGTACGCTACGCCCACACAACTCCCGGGCCCTGTATGCTAATTACCCCATGTGCAGCAGTGTAGCATGCAAATGAAGGTATGTAGTGATCCCAGAAGTGGTGCAGGCATAGTGTAAGCATGCAGAAATGTAAACTGTAGAAAACGGTTTACATTTTTGCAAACATAAAATTGGAGCCATGACAGCCAACCAAACACATGTATTATATTGTTAATATATGCCAATGGCTAAATATAAAATTAACATTTAATATATATATAGTCACACTTTTCGCAACGTGGAAGCACAGGGCAGCGATGCGCAAAGGGGATTGCAAGGAAAATATAAAAATATAGAATAAAACCGCAATGAAACACATATCACAATTTCCCCATAATAGTCAATGGCAGGCATGCTACACCATACATACATGCGCAAGGGTTGCTAAGGGGCTGTGACAGTGTTATCCGCAGTAGCTAGGAAATAGTAGGCAATCAAGAAAAAGCTCCCCTGCACGGAGGAAGTTGCACGGCAGAAACATATAATAAAAAATGAAAATAGCCAGCAGCAGGTTGACTGTGAGTAATGATAGAATTTAATAGTAATAAGACTTCATCAAACAGACTGGTTTTAGCCTGGATTTAACCTGACCTTCTTCAGTGTTATAAAAAACAAAAATAAATACAGGAAGCCTTAAATAATAAAAAATAAATGAGAAAATGAACATGATTGGCTGACAAAAAGCATCACAAATATTCATCATAAATATTCATTAAGCCCTGGATTAAACAGAGCACCAAGTTTAGTGATCCATTTCTTTTCTTTTGTATTAAGTTTATTATGCCAACCAGATTTGTGAGTGCGATCCCCAATAATCTTGTCAATGACAATAAAATGAAATTTAGCTGTCTGATGTTTCAGTGTGTGTTTGTATAAAGCATTAGTTAGTCTTTTACATTTGATGTCATTCATATGCTCTGACATACGTAGCTTAAATGGTCGGGAGGTCTGGCCAATATAAAATGACTGACAGCTGCAACTTGCCATGTATATAACCCAATCTGTGTTACAATTAGCAAAGAATTTTATGTCATAAACTGTACTAATATTTCTGCTGATGAATTCTTTAGATTTCAAAATGTATTTACAATTATTACAATGGCCACAAGGAAAACAGCCAGTAAGTTTGTCACCCAATATAGTAGTTTGATAAAGCTGGGGTAACATGAAATCAGAATGGTTCTTATAGTGATTGAAGTGAGCCCCTAAGTTTTTTCCTTTTCTGAAGGAAAATGAGCAAACATTAGGAATCAAGATGTTTATTGCAGCATCCGCCTTCAATATATTCCAATTGTCCTTGACAATATCTGTAAACCTGTTAGTATTTCTACCAAAAGTGTTAGTAAAACATAATATATTTGAAGACAAAGGTTTATCTTTGTATGTCAATAGGTTCTGTCTGGTGAGACCCAATGCATGATTCTGTGCCATGGTGACATAACCCGAACTATAACCCCTATTGATGAATCTATCATGTAAGTCCTGGCAATGATGTTTGAAACTATCATCATCCGAACAGTTGCACCTGATTCTAATAAATTGTGATTTAGGAATCTTTCTGGCAATATGCTTTGGATGATAGCTGGAGGCGTGGAGTAGGGTGTTATATTGTGGGAACTTCCTATATACCTCAGTGTTCAAGGTATTATCATCTTTTCTGGAAATCAAAACATCCAGAAAGGTGATGCAGTCTCGATCATAAGTAATCGTGAAATGAATTCCCCATTTATTATCATTTAGATATTCCATAAACTCATTGAGATATTCAATATCAGATCTCCACACCATCCAGCAATCATCCAAATACCTCCGCCAGATGTCAATTTCTGGCAAAAACAAATTATGGGTATCATCATAAATCAAGATTTCTTCAATGTATGTCATGGATAAATCGGCATAGATGGGGGCAAAGGATGCCCCCATAGCAGTTCCCTTAATCTGTAGGTAACATTCCTTATCATAAAAAAACACATTTTTTGTAAGCACGTTCGGTAAGATTAATCAAAAATGTGTTAAAGCCAGGTTGATAAATATTTGCTTTATACAGCCAGTATTCGATCGCATTCAAACCTGCCCAATGAGGAATATTGGTGTATAATGAACTGACATCTAATGTGCATAGCCACCAGTTTTCCTCAATTTGCATGTCATTAATAATACTTAGAAATTGAGTGGTATCTTGGATCCTAGATCTAACCCAAGAGAGCAAAGGTTTGAGATGTCTGGTCAAAAATACAGATAGGAGCTCAGTTAATGATCCAATACCAGACACAATGGGTCTACCCCGGGATTGATGAAGATTGCGCCAGGTGCAGGCGTAGCATCGGTGTTCTAACACCAAATATGGCCGCCGAGAGATTCAGGTACGAGCTGTTTCCATGTTCACTACCTGGGTACACTACGACCACACAACTCCCGGGCCCTGTATGTTAATTACCCCATATGCAGCAGTGTAGCATGCAAATGAAGGTATGTAGTGATCCAGGAAGTGGTGCAGGCGTAGTGTAAGCATGCAGAAATGTAAACCGTAGAAAATGGTTTACATTTTTGCAAACATAAAAATGGAGCCATGACAGCCAACCAAACACATGTATTATATTGTTAATATATGCCAATGGCTAAATATATAGCCATTGGCATAAAGAAAATGTACAAAATATAAAATTAACATTTAATATATATAGTCACACTTTTCGCAACGTGGAAGCACAGGGCAGCGGTGCATAAAGGGGATCGCAAGGAAAATATAAAAATATAGAATAAAACTGCAATGAAACACATATCACAATTTCCCCATAATAGTCAATGGCAGGCATGCTACACCATACATACATGCGCAAGGGTTGCTAAGGAAATAGTAGGCAATGCCATGCAAGTGAGAGGAGTAATAGTGAATCACAGATTCCCCGCTGGTGTAAGGATGCACCTCACAGTGCATCGTTATAACACCAAGGTGTGGCCTTGAGATAAAGATGACATCAAGAGAGGGGTGTGTCGCCATTGCTGTAAGCACATTGGAGCATTGCTAAACCGGTTGGCCCCTAGCTAGGCAAAGCTGCAGGATAGGGGTGTGTTGAACTGGCCAAAGCTATGCTTAGCTGAGAGTACACAAGGTAACCAAGTATGCATGTGAACGGAGATGAAAATGCATGTAAACCTGGTAAATGGGTTTGTGCGGTGCACACTGCAGCTGAAACAGGAAGGATATAGGAAAGAAATAAGGAAATGCTGCAGCAGTAAAATTGGAGTACCAATAACTAATTAACACCTAGGAGCCTACAGTGGGCCATTGACAACAGCTAACAAGGCTGCAAGCAGCTACATGCAGAACAGGAAAGGGGAGGGGCTGTACTGCAAAGAAAACAGTAAAGTGTCAAAGCAGAACAAAGCCGATTTGCAGTATATCAACTACAAGGCACATTTTGCCATGACTGGGTAGGGAATGTACAAAACAAGAAAGATGGCAGGTGGATGCATGCCTGATAATGAGAGGGGATCCAGGTTTAAAAGTGTATTAAAGGGCAACAGATTAATCAAGGCAGGCAAGCAGATCTCCACAGTAAAGGCCCCACACTTGCAGTACTCATTGCAAAACCCATACTTAAGACACTCTGCAGCTGGAATAGCTCATACACACTGACTGACATCAGCAGCATCCATAGCACAATAGTATAAAGTGTGAAAGCACCTCATACACATTTGTGTATTCCCATACACTCTGCACCAGTGGTGTATACAGACGGGGAACTTTTAGTATGTACATGTTAGGGGCTGCCATAGCTTGATCCACCAGCATGTGTTGGTGACTGAAGATGGTGTGGAGGATGATGCACACAACCACCGCAGGCACCAGAGGAGGAGGAGAGTGTTCAGACCCAGGGTAACTTACCAGGGGCTACATGATCTGGAGATAGTAGAGCATTACAGGGTGGACAGGTACATCCTACAGCAACTTGTGAAGCTGTGCCGGCCACACCTCAGAGCCAGAACAAACAGAGGGGAACCCATCCCAGTGGATATGAAGGTATGTGTAAGCCTGAGAATATTAGCTACAGGTACCTTTCAAGGACCAACTGGGAATATCATGCAGATCTCACAGGCATCAGCATCCAGGGTACTACAACAGTTCCTGGATGCCATGTTACCACATGCCAATGAGCACATATACTTCCTCCGAACGCAGGAGGAGTTGGCCAGCAATATGCATCTCTTCCACCATGTGGCAATATACCCTGTAGGTACTAGGAGCAATAGACTGCACACACATACACATCAAGTCACCATCCAGTGAGTAGGGCAGGTGCTACATAAACCGCAAGGATACCCCTCCATCAACTGCCAGGTCATGTGCAATGCCCAGGGCATTACCATGGATGTGTGTGCTGGCAGCCCTGGAAGCTATCACGACTCCACCTCTGACATGCCTCACAGATGTATCAGTTATTTGCCAGGGGGGACATCCCAAATGGCCACCTGGTGGGGGATGCTGGCTATGCACTGGAACCGTGGATGATGACTCCCATCAAAAATGCACAAACACCCATGCAGGAATGCCATAATTATGCACATGCACAAGCCAGAATCATCATAGAGCGTGTGTTTGGGATTCTGAAATCAAAGTTCCATTGCTTGGACATATCTGGTGGAGCCTTGCAGTACTCTCCAGGCACGTGTGCCCACATCTTCATAGTATGTGCCATGCTACACAATATGGTCCTGCAGAAACAGCTGCAGCAGGGACAGAATGATGAAGGCCATCACAGCCCACTACCATTACCAAGGGTCCCACAGGCAAAGAGGTATTCAGACCACAGACACCCTGAGCCAGCCCCAATAGGCAGACGGAGGCATGCCCAGTATGCCCATGCCTTGGCAAAGAGGGAACATATAGCACACACAATGACAGTGTAGGCGCCTAGGGACTGACACCTTTCTCCACCTGCACACACAGTAAAAATGGATGACGCACACACAAGACTACCTGTAAATTGTCATGTATAGGCAGTCTACTGTGTGCATCCAGCATAGGCAGCCCTCAACTATTGCACACAAAACTGCCATTGGCACAAGGTAAGTCAACACCTGAACAGTAAATTAAGCTATCAGCATGTGCAGATACTGTATCTACAGATTCATAGGTAAGTACTTGGCCAACTGCCAGAGGCCATTCATAAGCCCAGCCAAAATGTGTCAGCTTTTGCCACCCCATTGATTCATTAACTGTCCCTCTATGGAGCAGAGCCAATGGCGGGATCCCTGGGGTGCATCTACTGTTCCCCATCCACTCTTCAAGGTTTCTCTTGCAGAGTGTTAATGAGGGGCTCTGTATAATGTAGTTAGGGATGTTGTTCCAAAGTATGGATAGTGTCTGTGACAGGAATCTGTCCCTCCAGCATATTCCAGTTATTGTTGTGGCAAGGTTCAGCTCACTACAGTGTGTGGGTCACTGTGACATCGATTCCCATAAGTGGAGCATATCCATTAAGCCTGGGTTTGACATGGCTTTGTTGGCCAGTGGAGATCATCTCTGGGTAAACGAGATGCCACTGAGTAAAGCAGGAGTTTATTCAGTCTTGCTGCATAGGCCATATGTTGGAGGCCAGTATTCCCCTTAGTGAGGTACATTTGTGGACCTCCCAGCTGTTGGAAGTGTCTTCTGAGGTGCAACCCAAATGGGTTATTATACCCTATGATGGGTTTGATGAGTGATGAGTAAAAGAGCACTATAACCCCAGTATGTCTAGATGGGAATCCTTTAGAAATCAGATGGCCTACATAGAAGGATGTCCTAACTACTGTGGAGATTTGATTGTCAAAGGTGAGATTACTATCTACCTTAGTCCCTAGATACCCCATTACCTTCTCAGTATTAAAGTGTCTGCCACTTATGTGTTAATATGCGAGTGCTTAATATTCCACAATGGAATGACCATGCAGTTAGTGGCACTTGGCTGGAGGCCGTGATGGTGACACCCTGTGACGGTCTCTGTGAGGCCCCTTGAGGGATGTCTGTGTCAGCTGGACTATCAATTATGGCTCCCAGTTCGCAGTCATTGCCAAACATGGTTTGCCGCAGTCCACCTGTGTTTGCCTGTACCTCTGAGAAGTATATGCCAAACAGTAGGGCTCCCAGGACTGAGTCCTGTGGGACACCAGTCGTGACTGGTCAAGAGTTGGATCTGGAGACCACTAGTCGTACCATGTGGGTTCTGTGTGTTAGCACGTTGGCAACCCAACCTGTGATGTATGGGTGTCTGTACAGGCTGGTGTGTTTATCAATAATACCTGAGTGGGGCATGGTGTCAAAAGCCTTGCCGAGGTCCAGGTAGTATGTGTGAACCACCTCCCCCCTCATCTAACGTCTTGGTGACTGTATGTAAGATGTCAAACAGGTTCAGTAGGCATGAACTGCACTTAACCAAGCTGACCTGGGTTGGGTCACGTGTCCAGTGGTTACCAATGTCTTTGTTAATGAGGGCCATGATGCGATCCATACCATTGCAGACCAGGCTAGTAAGGCTCATGGGGTGGTAGTTACCATGGTCAGTTGTGATTTTAGATAACAACTATATTTTTTTTGAAGGGCAATATTTCCAACAAACCAAAGGAGTTGCTATGGGGGCAGCGTGTGCCCCTGTTTATGCAAACCTTGTTTTATTAGGGTTGGAGAAATAGTTTATTTTTGAAAGTAGGTTATATTTGGATATTTTGTTTTACAGCAGGTACCTGGATGATATTTTTATTTTATGGAAGGGTACCAAGGAAAGCATTGCTGGTTTTGTTGAATATCTAAATGGCACTACCCATTATTTGAAATTTACCTATGAGTGTAATGAGAAAGAAATTCACTATCTTGATACCACCATCATTAAAGATATGTGTTGCTTTAGATCCAAGGTGTATAGAAAGAAAACTTTTTGTAATTCCTACCTCCATTTCCAAAGTCACCACCCACTATACCAGAAAAAATGTATTGTCAAGGGACAGGCAATCAGAATTTCTAGAATGATTTCCCAACTTGAGGACGTCATTAAGGAATTCAGTGACCTGAGGAACATGTTTCTGGAGAGAGATTATCCACTAGAATTTGTAGAGGGTATTTTACAAGAGGGTTTGAGAGAGTGGGGTTCTAAATATGAGCCTCTACTAGGTAGAGGTCTTTCTAAAACCAAATATTGTGAAACAATAGAGAGTCCTACCCATAACTTCTCCCAGGCATGTGTGGTGCAATATAGTACACATTATAATGACATCAGAAATATACTTTGTAAGAATTGGAACATTTTTAGGGGTGACCCTAATATTTTACAAGCAGTGGGTGAACAGCCTATTTTTTGTTCTAAAGTGGGCCACAACTTGAAACTTACCTTGGAGGGTAACATGAACAATAGTGGTGAAAAAATGAATGAATTCACCAAAGCTTGTGGTTGTTGTACACAGTGTAGATATATACTATCGGCTGCTAGTTTGGAACTTGATAATATCAACCAGGACACAGTGTTTTTCAAAAAAGGTAACTGTCAGACTAGCAAAATAGTTTATCTGGCAAAGTGTAATTCCTGCCCGGGGTTTTATGTTGGGAAAACTGAGAGGGCTCTCAGGTCCAGGATATATGAACACTTACACTACATTAAGAATTCAAAAGAAGCCAATGCCTTATTTAGGCATAGTAAAATATGTGTTAATTTCTCTGGATTTAAGTTTGGAATATTAGATACCATTGAAATAAACCCCAGGGGTGGCAACTGGAAAAACACTTTAAACAAGAGGGAACTGATGTGGCAGCTTCATTTGGCAGTTAATCTGTGTCCAGGATTAAATGATTTTATATCTATCTTGCCTGCTTTAAAAGAAAGAGCAGAAAGGGTTTAATTTTAACACAATTTCTTTACAGAAATGTATTTTATTGTATTTTTAGTGTTTATAGTGTATGCCTTTAAGGTATTAATTTATTCAAGAGATCTTTTGTTTGATTGGTGGGATTCCTCACCTATCCTGTGACAGTGTAGTATATTTAAATCCACATGACTGTTTGTATATTGTTCTGAGGAAGTCAATTTTACTTTGATGAAAGTGCTCAACCTGAAAAATAGACTTGTGTCTACTCATTCATAATACACCATGTCATGTCACATTGCAACACCTAATTTCACAAACATATGAACATTAACATGTATCAGGCATATGTACACCAACTGACTGTCACATTTGTTTTCACTAGTGAGGAATGTCTGTAGTAAAATTTATATTCTAAACACCATTAACATTTGTACATATCTCAGATGCCTTAATGGTAAAGTCAGTGAGTGTGGTGTTCATGGTCACGGGTTCAAGGGCTGTTAAGTTATTTTGAGGGCCAGAATAAGGGCTGTTGGATGCAGGTGGATTAAAGCACTCTTAAGCAGTTGGAAGCAGGTTTCCACGGGTTTGCACGATGTAAGCAGTGCTGAAACACAGTAAACGGAGAAGCGCTTCACAGGTTTAACCTTTGCTTAACGTCGCTCAAACCACGGGCAGACC